>NW_007726581.1:447043-478234 GCF_000696425.1 Galeopterus variegatus
GGGGGGCTGTGGATCAGAGCCACTGGTCCTTTATACTTAAGTCTATAACCCAGAACACCTGGGCACACATATGCAAATACATTTAGACAATAGCCAAGGAACAGCTGGATGTGCATACATATTTACATCAAATACTTGGCAAAATTCTGAACATCTGAGGGGTCCTGACCATTTTCCTTCACTTTCCCTACAGCTGTAATAGAGCTCATTGGAAAATTTGGATTTAGGTCTTTAGATATAATTTCAGACTCAAAATTTCAGAGGTTTTTAAAGGAAGAAAAATTAAAGTATATAGCCTGATGGCTTTCAAAATTTGGGGAGAAAATGGGGAAAAATGCTCCTTTTTTATTGTTACATAATTGATTGTACATGTCGGTGGGGTACAGAATTGAGCATCAATACCTGCATACAATATATGATGCTCAACTCAGGATAATTAGTATATTCAACATTATACAATGTAATTGTTTTTCATGACCCTTTATCCGTTCCTCCCTTATCCCAACCCCCTCTTCCTTTCCTACCTCTGGTAATCGCAGTTCTGTTCTCTCCTTTTGAAAGTTCAATTTGTTATTACTTTCTCTCTCTCTCTCTCTCCTCTCTCTCTCTATCTCGCTTTCTTTCTTTTATTTATTTGTTTACTTTTTAGCTCCCACTTATAAGTGAGGACATGCAGTATTTCTCTTTCTGTGCCTGGCTTATTTCACTTACAATATTTTTCTTTAAGTTCATCCATGTTGCTGCAAATGGCAGTATTTCATTCTTCTTTATCGCAGAGTAATATTCCATAGTGTAAATATACCACATTTTCCTTATCCATTTGTCTGATGATGGACATTTAGGTTGGTCCCAATTCTCGGCTATTGTAAATAGTGCTGCAATAAACATGGGAGTGCAGGTGTCCCTTTGACGTGATGATTTCCATTCTTTTGGGTATATTCCCGGCAGTGGAATTGCTGAATCATATGGCAGTTCTATCTGTAGTTGTTTGAGGAACCTCTATACTGTTCTCCCTAGCGGCTGCACCAATTTGCAGGCCCACCAACAGTGTAGGAGGGTTCTCCTTTCTCCGCATCCTCACAAGCATTTGTTATTCTCTGTCTTTTTGATAATAAACAGACTAACTGGGGTGAGATGATATCTCAATGTGGCTTTGATTTGCCTTTCCCTAATGCTGAGTGATGTTGAGCAAAATACTCTACTTTCAAATGAATTTCTACCTGTAGTGTAAAAGCAGAGCTGCCTTGGCAATGAGTGGTGCCCACGGTCTGCTCCTTTTGTGCTCCTCTGTGGAACCACAGTCTTCATGAAAGCCTGTGAGTATGTCCAGATTCATTCCTATTTTGACTGAAATATTTCTATTGTCTAACATTTCATTGTTGCACCGTGGTGTCCTCTGCAGAGGAACTGCGATTTGGCCTACCCTGGATGGGTGGGTGAGTTTTTCTAGGCTCCTACCAAAGCTACTGCACCTCACCCTCTCTTCCTGCATCTGCAAGCCCTCAGCAAGTTCAACAAAGATATCCACAAGTAGCTTTTACATTTACCCTTCCTTTTCTATTATTTCAGCTACCACCATTATTCTAACCAATCCTCATGTTTCTGACCTCTCAATTCAAACACTTCAGTCTAGAGATAGACTAAATTTATTACGAGTAAGTTGTTAAAGCTCTTTATTTTTTTTAAAATCAAATAAACTGCCACACACCAACCATAAAACAAAGGAGTATTTAAACCTTCTGGGTAAGGTTGTAGTACTTCCTCTAGTAAATTCCGTCACAAAGGGGCATTCGATTTTCTGAACACCTTTGAGAAGAAATGGGACAGGTAACAAAAGCAGTGACTAGAGGCATAGATTCTGATATGGACTCAATTGTTTCCCCTCAGAATCCATATATTGAAGTCCTAACCCCCAGTGCACCCAGAATGTGACTGTATTTGGAGATAAGGCCTTAAAAGAGGTAATTACGGTTAAATGAGGCCACGTAGGTAGGCCCTAATCTAATTTGACTGTTGTCCAAGAGGAGACAGAGACACCAGGGATGCGAGTGCACAGCCAGGAGGCGGCCATCTGCAAGCCAAGGAGAGAGGCCGCAGGAGAAAGCAAACCTGCCAGCACCTTGATCTTGGACTTCTAGGGTCCAGAACTGTGAGAAAATAAACTTCTGTAGTTTAAGCCAGCAGTCTGTTGTATTTCGCTACGGCAGCCGTAGAAAATTAATACAGATTCTAAATGAGGATTGTATTTCTTTGTTATTGCAAACAACGGTCATTCATTTTGAAAAGGATATATATGTGTGTGTGTGTATAATTATAAAATTTGATTCAGAAAATAACTAGGTGCAAATATTAAGGAGTAACTGTTGAGCATTCATCCCGCTGTCCCCTGCTTAATACCTATGAAGTAGGGATGACAAAAACCTTGATATTTCTTCATGTACCCCTTTCTCCACCCATCACAAACGCTGTTAAGCAAACTATTTGCTGTTTCTCACTGAGCCCATAATCACTTTAGAATCCCTTTAAGAAATATTTAAGAACATATTAAAGTTTGTAAAAATAGGTATAGTCTTTTTGTTTCCTGGGTTAAGATATCAGAGGGATCTTAGAAAAGATTCTTAACTTTCTAGTCTGTATCAGGTTTATAAATATTGGCACTCAAATAGATCTTGGAGCTTAATAGTAAAAGCCTTTAATTTTTGTTAGCATGCAGGTTATAAATATTTAGAAGCACTTCCATATTACTTATGTGGAACATTTAAATCTTGTCTCATTCTCAAGTTCTCCCAGGCTTACTCATCTCTTCTTTAATTTGTAGTAACATATATTTATGAAAAATTTAGCTGTCTCATGTTTTGTTCTCCATAATCTCTATTTTTTTTTTCTCCCTGGAGTGATCCAGAAGGCATTTGTCACTGTACTTTGGCTCATTTTTGCCATCAGCATATGAATTCTAGCAGGACATGTCTATATATGTTGCATAAAGACTTTGACTATGAAAATACATAATTTTATTGCCTTTTCATTTTTCAATTCCTTTTGAATGTAGTTTCAATGGACTTATCCTAGCAATATTGTATATTGCAGAAAAAATTTGCAGTTAGCAGCATAGACCATTCTAGAAGTATCTGAATATGTTGTTTTGAATACAGTCATTTAGTTGTCATAACATGTGATGAGCATTGCCCACAAAAGGGAAATTAAGTTTCTAAAGGGAGTCTGTCATTTGAAAACATAAAAAGAGTAGCTGTTAAACTGTCACAAGGTTAACAACTTCATCTTAATAATTTTGATGAATGACAAATATTTTATCCGTGTCATAAAGACACAATAAATTTTAAAACTCCTTACAGTTGTTTGAGCTTTTTTCCTTGAGGAGATCTAGAAAGTCCTCTTAAGGGAATATTTAAGATCAAAAATATTTAAGATTATTTAGCCGATATTCCCTCATGGATGAAACATATCCATTGCAGAGCTAACTGATGAATCGATCTAATTTTATCAGCAAAATTAAATTTTCCCTTTTATCTGGGTAGGTGTTTTAAAGATTCTTGTGTGAAAACCTCAGCTGATGAGTATTCTACATAATAGTTTGTTTTATTAGATGGTTAGTTTCAAGCTAATTCCTGCTTGGAAAGCCATATATTTGTTTTCTTTCTCAGAGAAAATCCTTATGTTTAAAAATGTTTGAGAAAGATAAGTGAGATTACCATAGTGACATGGAGACAAATTAGACACATTCGACCAAAAGTAAAACAGAAAAAGAAACACTATAATACTAGAATCTTAAATCTTTAAAGACTATCACTTATTCCAACTTTTTTATTTGACAGAAAGCTGGTTCTAGGTAGAGCCACGACCAGGAGCCAGTTCTCAGTCATTTTTGCATTACTTTGTACTGTTGTGCCTCTTTAGCTGTATGGCATATTTACAGCCAGACATTCGAGAGACAGATATTTTCAGGGTGAATGGTCTGTTAACATCTTGTTTTGGTTTGATTGCCATGCGATACAAAGCTATAGAGCTTGGAGTTTTAATCCCTAATATGTCACCTGGAGATTGAGATTGGACTACAGAAGTTAGCTCACGCACTGTGGCCTGGGAGGTTTAGCTCCTATCTGGGTAAGTGTTGACTCTTGGCAAAGTCCAGGGAAAATGCAATCTGAAGCTCTGTCCAAGTCCTAATTGATTGTATTTCAATTGAGAAAGTTTTTCAGATGTTTTCGGGTGAAGGGAAAGGAAAGCTGAAAAAAAAAAATTGTGGGTTGGGAAATTACTGCAATTTATTTGCAGGGCAGGATTAGCCAGTAATAGTTAGAATATGAATAGAAATAAAAATTTACAATGATGCTAAAACCCAGACTGTTTGTAGTCCAATTCATGTAGGAAGTTTGGGAAGAGCACCATTAGGGAGATGTGATTTGAAGTTTAGGGGACAGTAGTGTCCACTAAGCAGATGCCATGTTGGGAGTCACTTTACATCTCTGATGTTATCTCACTTGTAAGTTAGGAATACTAATAATAGCTAACTTTTAATAAATGGTTATTATGTGTATTAATTAATCTTCATAAACCCATGAAGTCATTATTGTTATAAGCCCTCCATCCTTCTTTCTAAATGAGGAAACTCAAGCAACACGGAGAAGAAAGCATTTGCCCAAAATGACACAGTGAGTTGAGGAAGAGCCAGGATTCAAGCCCAAATGGCCTAGCTCCAGAGCCTTTGCTATTAAACACTACACCCTATGCCTCTTGTTGTGCTTAAAACATTAAATAAAATGGGGCTACTGAAACATTCTTTTTTTTTTTTTCCTTTTTGTCTTTTTTCGTGACCGGCAACGGATCGCAACCCTTTACATTCATACAAATAATGCCATCTTGCTTCATAACCAAGGTTCAAAATATCAAATAACTGTGGGAGAAGAGGGGACTCAGAGAAATGCATGCCAAGGAAAAAACTTGCCTTTTAAAAATCTGCCTACAGGCCCTGTGGTTTTAGGTCTCAGCATGGCTTCGTGTGACTCCTGCTCACTCCAACTGTTATTTGACACTTTAAGCTTTGGTTATGAGGCTGAATGACATTATTTACATAAATGTAAAGTTGTTTTCCAATCAGCCTGGAGCTGCAGACTTGCAATGAGACATGTACTATTAGGAACCTGAGAAACCAAGAAAGACATCAATAAAGCAATGCTGATTCCTTCCTGAAGCAAATCAAAATCCTGCAGGACCCTATAACGTCAAGGATGAGAAGAGAAGCCAGATGGAGCCTCAACAAGAATTTGTACCTGGCCCCTTACACATCGTATAACTTCGTATAATGATTGCTATACGAAGTTATTACGCGCCACCGGGCCGGCCCTGAAACATTCTTATACATAGGTGCATCTCATGTAAATCAACCTTACAATAGAAATTACTTTATTGTTCCCAAACCAGAAACTAGTTTGTATCTAAAAATTTTGAATGCTGTTCACTGAACTCTTTTATGTTCCCAGCGACATGTTCATGTCCTGAACAGTCAAATGGAACGATTTCTATCCTCTTTATCTCCAGGCAGGACTTTTTTTTTATTGTTGTGGATTGATAACTCTCCATTTTTGAGCCTTTAGGAGTCTTTCAAACACCATTTCTGATTTTTTAAAAACATTTACATCTATCTCTTAGATAAGAAATATTTCCTATACCCAAAATTGCTGCTATGGGTTAAAAAAATAAGTAAATAAATAAATATATATAAATACATAAATAAATAAATAGATAAATAAATAAATAAATAAAATTACAGTTATGGCTTAAACAAAAGTTCATGTACTAGAAACTCGACCCCCATTGTCACAGTGTTAAGAGGGTGGGAAATCCAATTATGTTATTTGGAAGATGGGGCCTTTGAGAAGTGATTGGATCGTGAGGACTGTGCCCTCCTGAATTGATTGATTCATTCATGGAGGGATGGGTTATCACGGCAGTGGTTCTGATGGCTTTACAAGTACAGCAAGTAAGAAGGAAAGCTCTCTTGCTCAGGCCATGCTCACTATGTGATACCCTGTGCTGCTAAGGGATTCTGTAAAGAGTTCCCACCCAGAATAAAGCCATCACCAGATGCGCTCCCTGGACTGTGGACTTACCAGCTTCCCAAACTGTAAGAAATGAACTTTATTTCTTTATAAATTACCCTGTTTCAGGTGTTCTATTATAAGGAAAAGAAATGGACTAATACAGTTACCTTCTAAAAATGCCTCAAAAAATGTTTTTTTTTTTTTTTGTCTTTTGTCTTTTTCCGTGTCTGGCAACGGATCGCAACCCTCAGTGTTGCCCCCGTACCGGACCGGGGACCGGCAACGGGATTGCAACCCTCGGTGTTGCCCCCGCGCCTCGCTCAGCCAGTGAGCGGGAACCGGTCTGTATGTGGGATCCGAACCCTCGGGCGGGAGCGCCGCCGTGCTTCCCAAGCGGCGCACTATCCAGTGCGCCACCGGGCCGGCCCTCAAAAAATGTTTTTACACTGGTTTTAGAAGATCTGTTTGCTAACAGCAATTAATAGTTATGATCCCTTTGAGGATGGAGAAGAAGAAGTATTTTCAACTTCTGCAAAGATTCCCACTTTTCTAATTTCCCTAATGTTTTTCATTCTGCAGGTTTGGGGGTCCAGGCTTATGGGTTGTCTGCCTTCAAGCCACATGGTACAAATTCTGTGTGCGTTGCTCATGATAAATTCAGCAGGTATTTGTGTAAATGTCATGCTGCATGTAAAGTGATAAGAATTTCACTATAATTTGGCAAGAGGTGAAGCATTAATTAAGGGACATACATACAAATGAGTTGAGGGAAAACATTTTGCCGTCAGGTAGTTTGGAAAATGACCATAATGAACATTGTTGGCATTTTTGTGACCTATAAATGCCATATGAAGCTTTACCAAAAAGTCTACTGAGGTCAGCAGCAGCAAAGCATTATCTAATGGGTACTTAAACTACTGGCAAAATGAATCACATTAAAGCTTCAGAAAAATAAATCACTATTTACAGATGCAGAATAGATTACAGAATTATTGTAAGTCACACATATGGGAATGTAACATCATTCATAAAACACTGAATAAAATAGAACCATTTACTGCAAGTTATTATTTTTGATGCATGTTCTTTTTTAATTAGTAGAACAAATGTTAATGGCAAAAAGCCAGGATGCCCAGGTGAGAGAAAAATATTCATTCTACAGAAAGCTAAACTGGCGATTCAAAGCATTAAAATTTACTTTATATTTAGTATACCCTACCCCCAAATAAAAGTTAGTACCCTTTAAAATGTGACACTGTCTAATGCTCTTTGACTGTTCTTGTCAAAACTTCAGAGTTTGATTTGAATGAAATATTTGTGGGAGAACATCCAATGAAGAAATGATCAAGTGGGCTGCTTCCATTGGGTGAAACGTGTATCCTCCATTAGCTTTTGCCTTGCAATTGAGTATAAGCTGTCCTCTGAGGATCACATCACATTCCTTAGTCACCTCTGGGTCTTCAGTATCAGTAAATTCTCAAAAATAGGGACTAGAAACATTTTTGTACCTGTTCCATCTTCCATGTATCTTCTCTTTCCCCAGACGTTGTCTCTGATTTAGTTATTTTTGTTTAGGTTCAGTAGTGTGATGCTTTGGTTTCTGTCTCTACATCCAAGTTTCAACGGAAACTTGGCAGGTTAACACCCACCTATGTGTTCAACCATTCTTCATACTTGAGAACCAATCTTGATTTTAGGAGTGACAGAAGAATGATTTGAAAAAGTGATAATAAGGGACTCTACTTAAAGACCTACATGCATCAAGTTGAAACATCATGATTCTGCTCTGTCTGTAGTGTCCCAGTTTTCTGAAACTTGAGTTGTTCTGACTAATTTCCATTCTTCTGGAGGCAGCAATTTTATCTTCTGATTGTATCACTAGGTATCAAGGCCTTGAATCCAGTTGTTCTAGTGGTCTAGATCATAACTGTAAATATCAGTTCCACATCTCTGTACTGGTAATAATTTCCGTACTATTTTGAGCACTATTTTGAGCAAGTAATTCACTTGCCTTATCTTTTCTTTCCTGTCTATGCTGTAAACTCCCTAAGAGTTTACCTACAAGAGATGTATGTGATCTATCCAACTGGGAAATATTGGTCAGAAGCTTACCAAATATATTTACTCCACCTAGGTCCACAACTAAACTATACTTCCCAGGTCTTCACACCTATATGGGACAGTGAGACTACCTGTAGTTTCAACTGATGGAATTTAAGCAGAAGTAATGTACCATTTTCAGTTTAAGCAGATTAAAAGAAGATGTGCATTCTACTGGTGTGCTTTCACTCTCTCTCTCTGTCTCCCCTGGCTGAATGATGCTCATACTGATTGTGAAAACACACATTGAAAAGAGTGGAACTAAAACAAGGTTCTTTATATTCCTGAATGATTGCATGCAGCAGAAACCCTGTTGTCAATCTGCACTGGAGTATGATGTGTTAAGCCTCTGAGATTTTGAGTGTCTTCTTTTTTAAAAGAGCTAGTCTACTTTATAGCTGTGGCTATAACAAAATACCTAAAATACATGGCAGTGGCTTAGCATTTAGGTGGGAGAGTTCAAGGAAATAGATATTGGAGGCTGGGAATATGGCAATTTGTGTACTGTACTTGCAATGCCACATTGGGAGGCTGACTGTATACATGCCTGGTCGGCTGATAGGCCTAAGGGAAGTAAATTGAAAGGATAAATTATTAGTGTGTGTTCTCTAATATTAATTGGGGTTGGCATAGATAAAGGTGGCCTCAAGAAGGAACTGGCCAGCTTGCAAGCAAAATGAATGGAAACAGAGGGAATCTAGAAAAATGGTTCTCGAAGAGTTGAAAAAATTTACTGTTTCTAGCTCTGAAACAGTTGGAAATAAGATTTGATACCATATATAACTGAGAAAGTTTGCAATCAAAAGAAGCCTATTCTTATATATAATAATATTTTAATACTATTAAATATATTATTATATATTATCATCATCATCATTTTAATAATATTTTAAATATTAAAACAATAACCTTTCTAGTTAAGCCTGACTACTCAGGAAGCTGACATTAAGGTTGGAGTGGCCTTTTGGTGAAAAAGCAAATAAATACCTCAGTTTGGGAACTATGTTTATTGAAAGAACTTTGGGTATGTTTGCTGCATCATACTAACTGGAAACAATTAATTTAGAAGCCTAAAAAAACCAATAAGCTGAGACTTAAACTCTGACTAAATCCTAAAACAACTACTGAAACTTCAGCTTTCAATGAGCAGAAAAAAGCTTTTCTACTTCCAGGGAAAACATATTTTAAACATGGTGATGGAAGATTTTGACATGGAAGAACACTCCACCCAACTAAGAAAGCCAAGAATCAAAAGAATAATGAATAGATGAAGATGTTCTTTCCAAAGAACAGAATGAGGTTTGTCATATCTTTCCCAGGGGATTTCAGAATAGCTGTTTAACAAAAATTGCTTTTAAATGGGATTGTTTATTGCAGTTATACTGTCTCTGTTCCACCATTATGTAGTCAGTGTTAGAGGGAGGCAGATAATTTCTCTTTTTTATTTTTTATTTTATTTTATTAATATTTTTTTACATTCTATGATGTTGCAGAGCAGTTGGGAGGGAGGGGGAGAGGGGAAAGGGGGAGGAAATATGATGGAAGAAGGAGGAAGGAGGAGGGGTGGGGTTGAGGGGTGTGGCACCCCCTCATTCCCACAGGGGAGACCAGGGGGCTGCCAGTGTTGGCTTGGCTGGGCTGGGTGCAGATGTCAGGGTGTTGTAGCAAAAGCCCTCGCCTCCCACCACCCCAGTTCGGGAACCTGGGGCCCTTCTTGCTGTGGCTTGGTGGTCATTGCTGGTTTGGATGTGCAATGAGGGGGGAGTAGCTGAGGCCCTCAGACCCCTACAGCTCTGGCTCAGGAGGGCCTGGGATGCTTTCTGCAGTGGCTTGGTGGCCATCACTGGGCTGGTTGCTCATGTCTGGGGAGGGTGGTCAAGGCCCTTGGTGCCCCACCACCCTGGCTTGGGAGAGCCCTGGGCACTTTCCGCGGTGGTTCGGTGGTGATTGCTGGGCTGGTTGCTTGAGTTGGGGGGACGTGACTGAGGCCCGAGACCCCCACCCTTGGGACTGGTTGCAGGTGTTGGGAGGCAAGGATGAGGACCCTGGCCCACCCCCTTTTCTGACTTGATAGCCCAGGGGACTTCTGGTCTTTACTACCTTTATTAGTTATAATCAAACTACTTTTACTAGTTACAATCAAACTTTGTCTCTGGTTGTGGTTACTTGGTTTTTTCTTTCGGTTCTGTGTTGGATTACTTGCTGTTCCCACCACTTAAACTCTGTGCTGGAACTAATTTGTTGTCCTTTGCATACTTTTAAAATAGGGGACCTTCCTGTGAAGACCAGTACTTTAGCTCTGTGGTTGAGCTAAATTTCTGCTTTGCTGCTGATTCCCTGGGGAAGGCTTTTTGTGCAGCTCAGATTTTAATGGTTGGCTTTATAGGTACTTCCTGATCTGGTGAGATCCAGTGCACCTGGGTTGTATAGAAACTCTGGTCTGGGCCTGAGTTTTTTCATCAAACTGCACCCCATGCAGTTCTATATTCCTGACCAGTCTCCTCTGAGTGGTCCTGTGCTGGTTGGAAGGCAGATCAGCTGTCCTTGCTGTGTCCCATTGTTCCCCCGGTGGGCCATCCCCCCACCACCCATGCTCCAAACACTTCCATGGGACGGGCCATGCACCAGTCCCTTGCAATGACTCACTGGCCTCTGAGTGGCTTCCCTTTTTTCAGTTGTTGTGGGTCCTCACTCTTATGTGGGTCCATGGGAGCCCTATTAGTGGTCTTGCTGGCCTGAGGGCCACCACAACCTTCTTCTCCCCTCTTGCCTCTAAGCTACTTCATCTGAAGGGGGCAGCAGCAGCTTTTGCCAGCTCCTGCTCTGTGTGCTCAGCAGCTCCAGCCTGGAAGTGGCCAGGGCATGATCAGAGTAGTTTTTTCTTTCTCTCATTGTGGCTTCCCCCACCTTCATGCACTCCATAGTTCTCTTTCTTCCCCTGAGCTCTAGTGGCTCCAACATGGCTGTCTTTGCTTTTTTATAGTTGTAAATTGTTTTATTTGTGAGAAAGAGTGACACTGGGGACCGTCTATTCCTCCATCTTGACTGGAAGTCATGAGATAATTTCTCTTTTTAGTTCATTAGTCATCAGACCATGAGAAGCAAGATGAGGCAAGTTAGAAAAGACTGTGTTATCAGGAGTTCTTGACCTTTCAATTAATTGCAGTGAATACTTGGGACTTAGAGTTTTCATTGGGGACTGAGTGTGTATGTTCTGTACATGAGAAGAAAAGTAAAATGGACATTTATTTCACAAAGGAGGATTGTGGCAGAGACAATGGTACATGTTCACCAAACTCTTTTCTTCTTCCTGGAGGGCATATTGATGGACTAAGTTTCCTAGCTAACTTGAGATAGATAAGGCCTTGTGACTGGATACTTGTGAATGGAATGTGGGCAGAAGTGCTGTATAAAGCTTCGAGGTCTAGTCTATAAAAATTACTCATGAACCATCATTTGCTTTCTTCCTCCTTCAGGGCATCCCTGGAGTTTATGTGTTTAAGACAGTGGGATCATAGACTGGAAGGAGCCAAGTTTGTGAAGCAAAGCTTTCCCAATCCTTCACCACTTCATTAGATTATGACATAAGCAACCAATAAAATTTTACTGAGTTCAGTGACTGAAAATTTAAGTTTTTTCCCCCTTAGCAGGTAGCCTACCCTGACTAGTACACCAAATGCGTGCAACTTTTATTTCTTCATGAAGACACTGCTCTTGGATTTATTTTGTATTTTTTAATACCTCTACCTTTTCTATGTGTTTGATCTATGCTTAATCAGTATGATAATCTGTTCTGGTTTCCTTATATTAATTCCACAAATTACTGAATCAAGTACTTGGTTCATTTATTTTTATTCTTTGTTTGTCTGTAGTGAAAGCATTTAAATCTATTAATTTTATCCTAAGTATATTTTACTCTGGTTCTCTGAGTACAGCTGTGGCCACATCCCATAAATTTTGACATATTATTTTATTTTATTACATTCTCTTTGCCTTTATTTTATAAAGGATTCCCAAGGAAGTTTTTATTTTCTTATTGATATAAGGTTTGGGAGAATCATTTTACATTTTTCATTTGGTTAAGCATACTGGCTTTAAATAGTGTTCTCCTGATTATAGCTGAAAAATTTTGAATATGTTTTTTAAATTTGATGAACTTCTCTGTATTAGTCTGTCTTGTGTTGCTTATAACAGAATACCTGAAACTGGGTAAAACAAAATGTATTTCTTATAGGTTTGGAGTCTAGGAAGTCCACGGTCAAAAATGCACAACTCGCCAGGGCCTTCTTCCGGGTGGGAACTTTCTGCTGGGTCCTGTGGTGATGTGGGCAGTCACATGACGAGGATGGCAAGAGATTTTAATGTGTTCGCTTGTTCTCCTTATAAAACCATGAATGCCATTCCTGTGAGAGTGCACAAAACCATTAACTCATTACCCCATAAATGGATTAATCCATTCATGAGAGCATAGTCACAATCTAATTACCTCTTAAAGGCCCAACCTTTCAACATGGCTATAGTCTGACTTCCCACACTCTTAACACTGGTACGATGGGGATCAAGCTTCAGTGAGTGTGTGTGGGGGGGACATTTAATTCACAGCATTCTCTCATATACTCTCTGGGGTTGCTGAGGATATTAAATGAGAGATTGTAGGCAAAATAGTTAAGAGTATGTCTAATCATAATGACTCAGTAAATATTAGTGAATGACATTAAATTATTTTTGTTGTAATATTCTGTTAAACTTTAAAGATGGTAACTGTACCTATGGAGGGAGAACAGCACAATTTTGCAGTTGAAGCTGCTTTTCTGAACAGTGGTATAGCAGTGAGACAAAAACACAGGATCTCTGATTCCAATTTAAGGACAACAATGTCTGAGTGAGCAGGACTGAAGCCATGCTGGGACCTAAAACTGCATGGACTTTGGGGGGGGGGGGAAGATACAGTTTTTTTCTTAGCATGCATTTCTCTGAGTTCCCTCTCTTCTCATGGTTATGATACCGGGCACAGGTTCAGCTGCCTGCCCCCTTTCAAAAACAAATCACTCAAAAGTCAAACGCAGCTTTTATTCAGGAATACCGGCAACCTGAGGAGAGATGTTAGGCTAACTCATCTCTCCAGTAAACCTGAAGGAGATTGGCCACACTAAAGCTATCTCCATGACTCACATTTACTGAGGGGTTTTTAAAGAGAGGGTGTTTTTTTCTTAGCATGCATTTCTCTGAGTTCCCTCTCTTCTCATGGTTATGATACCGGGCACAGGTTCAGCTGCCTGCCCCCTTTCAAAAACAAATCACTCAAAAGTCAAACGCAGCTTTTATTCAGGAATACCGGCAACCTGAGGAGAGATGTTAGGCTAACTCATCTCTCCAGTAAACCTGAAGGAGATTGGCCACACTAAAGCTATCTCCATGACTCACATTTACTGAGGGGTTTTTAAAGAGAGGGTTGAGGGAATGGAACATGGGAAATAAGAAGCAGGAGTGGGAGGGACGTGAGCTTTTGGGGGGCTCTATGCAAGGGGCCAGGTGAAAGGACTCACCAAGGCTCCATCTGATTTCTTTTCCTGTCCTTGCTGTTATCTCAGGGTCTGGACAGTATGTTCCTCCTGACAAGTGTGCAGCTTCAGGCTGGCTGGAAAACAACTTTACATTCATACAAATAATGCCATCTTGCTTCATAACCAAGGTTCAAAATATCAAATAACTGTGGGAGAAGAGGGGACTCAGAGAAATGCATGCCAAGGAAAAAACTTGCCTTTTAAAAATCTGCCTACAGGCCCTGTGGTTTTAGGTCTCAGCATGGCTTCGTGTGACTCCTGCTCACTCCAACTGTTATTTGACACTTTAAGCTTTGGTTATGAGGCTGAATGACATTATTTACATAAATGTAAAGTTGTTTTCCAATCAGCCTGGAGCTGCAGACTTGCAATGAGACATGTACTATTAGGAACCTGAGAAACCAAGAAAGACATCAATAAAGCAATGCTGATTCCTTCCTGAAGCAAATCAAAATCCTGCAGGACCCTATAACGTCAAGGATGAGAAGAGAAGCCAGATGGAGCCTCAACAAGAATTTGTACCTGGCCCCTTACACATCCCCTCCCTTCTGCTTTTCATTTTTCACATTTCATTCCCTCAATCTCATCTTTAAAAACCCCTCAGTAAATCTGAGTCTTTGAGATGGTTTTAGTCTGGCTTTCTTCTTCAGGTTGACTGGAGATTTGGGTTAGCCTAACATCTCTCCTCAGGTCACAGGTATTCCTGAATAAAAGCTGATTTCCATTTTCAACAAAATTTGACTTTTGGGTTGTTTATTTCTGTATGGGGCAGACAGCTGGACTTGGGTTCAGTAACAAGATTTTGGTGAGCCAACCCAGGAGCTGAATGCCCTGGGGTAACAGATTTTTGGAGACCCAAGCCAGGGTTTTTGTTTGGGGCAGGCAGCCAGAGTTAGGTTCAGTTAGAACAGGATCATTCTCATTTATGTGGCAAAGTGTATATCAGGGTCTTCTGGTTATCTATCGATGTGTAACAAACCACCCAAAACTTAGTGGCTTAAAACAACAACATTTATTTTGCTTACAAATCTGCAATTTGGATAAGGCCTGCTAGGGTAACTCTCTCTGCTTCACTCAGCACCAGCAAGGGCATCTCAAAGCTCAAGGGCTGGAATCATTTGAAGGCTCACTGCTATAGATTGAATTGTGTCTACCAAAGTTCCAGGTATGAGAAATTTAACCCCCACTCTGACAGTGTTAAGAGGGTGGGGGATCCTATTATGGTAATTGAAAGGTGGGATCTTGAATAGGTGATTAGATTGTAAGGACTGTATCCTCATGAACTGATTAATCCATTGATGGTTTAATGGAGGTCATGGGAGTGGTTCTGACAGCTTTAAAAGGAGAGACAGTGAGGTATTAGTTCACTCTCTGCTTCTGCCATCTGCTATGTGACACCCTACTTTGCTGTGAAGAGTCACCACCCACAAACAAGGCTTCTACCAGTTGTGTTCTCTGGACTTTGGACTTCACAGCCTTCAAAACTATAGCAATAAATATTGTTTGGATTTTTTTTTTTTATATAAATTACCCAGTCTCAGGTGTTCCTATTATACACAACAGAAATGAACTAATATACTCACTCATTCACATATCTAGTGGTTGATCCTACTTGTTGGTTTAAACCTTAGCCAGGACTATTGGCCAGAACACCTAATAGTGGCCTCTCTATGTGGCCTGGGCTTCCTCACAACACAACAAGGGTAAGCTACAGAGAGAGAGTGACAGAGCCAGGTAGAAGTAGTATTGACTTTTCTAACCTAGCTACAGAAGTCACATAGTGACTCTTCCTGTGTATTCTATTTGTTAAAAGCACATAACTATGGAGGACCATATTCAAGGGGAGGAGAAATAGACCCCAGCTCTTGGTGGAGCATCAATGTAACATTTCGAGATCACATGGGATGGGATATATGGAAGTGGGCCTCTTTGGAACACATATCTGACACACTGGGTTTTTTGCTGATTGTGATTTTCATTTCTATCTCCTACTCTCATATGGAGTGAAAATTCTTCTCTGCTTCTAATTTGAGGAATGGCTGTGAGTCTTTATGTTTGTTGTTGTTTGTTTTCTTCTGAATCTTCTTAGGTATTTTAGTGGGAATATTACAGAAGCTGGATATTATACTCTTAGAGATGATTGAGATTATAGTGGGCCACTTTTGAACGTTTTTTCGAATGCCAAAACATAGAACACATCAGGAAATACCATAGATCAATTTGGACTGAGCTAAATGTGTGAAATAATTAAAATATTCTTCCTTGTGGATCATATCTTCTGCATTCCCATTTTATTTTTCAGTGTATCACCGCTTTGTTTATGGCTATAACTTTTAAGGATGGTAGAATCTTGGCCCTGGGCTGAAAATGTTATGAAGATTGTAGTAGTGATCTATGCTTTGAGCAGCCAAATCTAAATCAACCTTTGAAATATTACTTGGGTTGGCAAGACGCAGCCTAGACCAAGGACATTACTGCAAGCCAAAAACTTTTGGAACAGTAGGTAAAGCTCTGACATTCATACCAGCTGTGACTTTGATGAAGTCACTCTTCCTGCATTTTTGGATGTGTGCCTTAACTTTCTGGCCAGATCTGCTCACCTTCTGTATAAAACAGGAGAGATAAGGGGGTCTGGAAAAGTAAGCTATTACTTACTATATTTATTAAAAACTAAGCAGCACCACATGAGGAACTGGCAGAGCCAGAATCAGCTATAGAAGCTAGTGTGTGATCAACTCTATAAGTAAAGCCCAATAAAAAAGTATAAGGTTTATCTCCACAGGTACAGAATAATGATGCTGACCTAGACCACTAACTCTTTTTCCTTTTAAAGGATTCTGAACAGTTCTCTGTAGCTGCAACTTCTTTGTAGCTACCTACCTTATGCATGTCTATCTCCTCTCAATAAAGTGTTGCTTGTTTAAAAAAAAAAGTACAAGGTTAGAACCATATTTGAGAGCAATAATAGTATTTACTGAATGCTGAGTACGGGCCAGGCACTACGCTAAACACTTTACATTAATTATCACATGTAATTTTCTCAAACAAGTGAAAGAGATAGGTATTAATATTACCCTCATTTTAGAAGTATGGAAACTAAGGCTCAAAAACTTAAATAACTTATTCAGGTTCACACAGCTAAGTGATGGAGCAGAAGTTCAAACCAAAGTCTTTCTGACTATAAACTCTATACTTGCAAACACTTTACCACACTGCAGATATGTGGAGATCTAGTTCAACCCTATCAATTTTATGATGAAGTAGTTCAGGCTCAGAGGTTATATGACCTTCCCAAGGTCAAAAATTAAATTAATTATTCAGTCAGGCCTTTAGGTACTGTGCTGGAATACTGTGTACTTCTCTATACATCATAGTGCTGTATAGATTTTTAATTATACTTAGACCCTACCCTACATTACAAATAATTAATAAGCTACAGTCTAGATAATTAAATATTAGAGATATATTTCTGAATTTATATTTTGTCAGTACTTGAGTTCTTACAAAATTGTTGCTTGCTAAAAAGTCCTCTATAACAGATAATTGCAACATCTCTACTTGCTTATTTCACAGAGATATTTTCACGATCAATGAAATACCGTCTATAAAGTACACAATGTGAAACACTAGGCATTATTTAGATAAACTACAGACACCCATATCATTACTGTATTTATAACAGAGATAATTTCTTGCTATCAGCTGCCCACAGTGCAGAAGTTCAACAACCACAAGACACTCCCACCTATCTACCCAAAGTGGTTCTTTCCTTCTCTGGTTAAGCAGTTAGTAGCACAGAGTGCTGTGGTTGTTGGATTTCTACAGTGTGGGTAAAAGGAAGTAAAGAAATAATCATAGGCACAAATCCAGCAACAGAACAAGCTTTACTGGCATGTTTAATTACTTCCTATAAGATGCTACACCAAAGTGCTATCTTGCTTTTTCCCCAGGGTCCAACCACACATTACTGCAAATGAAAATTACCAGAATAAAGCCTAGCACAGTGTCATCTAGTGGTGCCCACCTAATAATAAAATAGACATGTCAACCCTTCTCCATCTCACTCTAGCCTAACTCTTCTCGTTGGCTGTGCAAAGCCAGTTTTAACAAATTGTTCTCGATAAAAAGTTGTGTATGTGACAGAAAATTTCAAAATGTAGTTGGTTGTTTCAAATGGAAGAAAGTACTCAAGATTTTTTCAGACTTGAAATAATCAATTCAAGAGTAGGGAAGAAGGAAGAGATTGTTCTCTAACGTCACTAGATGAGTGTCATGTGCATGCTCTGCACATGTGCCTGCTCTTACATGATTTTCCCAGATGACTTTCGGGGACTATCACTTTTGGAATATGCCCTTTTTCTAGTACTCCTGAGAATTTCTTTAATACAAGGCCAGCATATTAACACTTTTCCAGGAAAACATTAATGCTTATTAATGTGAAACAACTGGTAACAGTAATTCAGTGGTTGGTATACAACTACTACTTCCCCTAGACATCACGCTCCAGATTTTGAGAGTGGGCAAAACACAGCCCAGGGTGGCTGGCTGAGGAAGTGGGCATCACCCTCAATGTGCCTGCGTCAATTCCAGGCACTGTTGCCCCTAATCCTAGGGATGGGGCCAAGTTAGATCATCTGCTTTGTTCTCATAGTCCTGACAATCCTGAAATCCATACATTGCTTGCCAGGTACCTGTCTGATTTTAGAAAAGGGAAGATAAGAACCATGACCTTTTCTTTCAGTCACCTTTTCTTTCTTTCTGTAAAACAATTGTTTTTCTTAATCACCTTTTTGTTTTTCCTCTTTCTCTGTGCAACATGATTGTCCTTGTCTTTGGCTTTTTTCCTGTCTGAGGGTCATTTCTTGTCCTGTTTGGCTGTTTCTTCTGATCTTATTGGCAAATTGACTGTTATGCGCTAGTGTAACCAGTTCTGGACTTGCTCGATTATGTCTGTTTGATGTTACATCAAATATCCAATTTTAAACTTTCATTGCAGCTCTGAATTATGTAACATCAAATAATTTTTAACCATTTAAAACCCTGTAATAGGAGTAGGTAATACACTCTTAGTCTATATTCACCTGTGATTTTAAACTACTTTTCAGAGGCTTGGGAACTTTGGAAGACTGGTTAACCATCTCAGGTCTGTAGTTAGGTGCTTCTTACAGCCCGTTATTACCTTAAATGTTGTAAACGTTGGTATGTTTAAATTCATGGAAGTTTTACTGATCTATACATAGGTCAAAGTAAAAAAAAAAAAGTAAAAAAAGTCAAAAGAGGAGATATTGTTTTTGATAGATGCTTTCTACTTTTGCCTAAAATATAATTGTTGTGCTCAGGCTCTTTTACCTGCCCACAATCCTGCACCGACTGGGCCAATTGTCGAGCTAGCGCTAGGTCTGGTGCTCACAGACCCCTCAAGCCCGTTGTCCAGACCGGGTCACAAACCCTTCACATGCAGGTCTAGGAGCTAGGTAACCAGCCCAAAAATCCTTGGAGCTTTAGGTTGGAGAGCATGGCTGCGTGCAGCAGATGCCTGAGGCAGTCAACTCCAGCCAAGCTGGCGGCACTGCCCATGTGCACTAACTCCACCCACACACAACTTGCTTACAAAGAATGTGCTGCACCACCCCCGACTGTCCCTAAGGCAAGGGGGCCTGATTAAATTATCCTATTTTCCTAACAATGATAAAACCCTCTATGAAATCTCAAAATGGTGATGTGCTTATTTTATAAATAAAATGAGATGAGATGAATTAGGCTCTGTATTACAGAAAGGTCAAATAGAAAGCAAACTTCTCAATTTCTAGTTTGAGAAGGGCCCAGAGCTATGGAGGTAAAGGGTCAGCATGAGGAGGGAAGGATATTTCCTACTCCCTGGTTGGAGTCCCTGGGTTCTGGAGGTTTTCACCTTTAAGTTTCTTATAATCCACCTATTTCAGTCCTCTTTTAGAGCTTGAGCCTCTGGCCTAGGGACTTCAAACTGAAGTATTTGTACTCTAATGGAAATATGTCCTTGACATTCCCAGTTGAAATTCTGCATGCATTTTCTCACAGGAACACTGCAGTATGGCATTTAAGTTTCACAAAGCTCTCAGGACAGAACTTGGCTGAAGCTGCCTCAGCTATCTTGTCTCTAGAGAAAATGCAAACTGAGCCCTAAATAAATAACTCACAACCTGTGAGCTCTTGGAACACAGTCCACGTGGTAACTAGAGTGTGGCTTTGTGTTTAGAAATATCAAAGAAATCCTTACTGGCTTCACTCTAAGTTCTCCTGAAAATCTTGAACATTCTGACAACCCTACCAGAAGTCAGCAGGCAGCCAGAAGGCACACACTACTGAACTTTTGAACTCTGCAACATCATCTATTTTCTTAGCTCTGTTTGTTGACTCCTCTTTGATCTCATCTTATTAGGAAGATAATACCCTAACATTTTAGCATATTTAAAATAAACTGCTTCAATAGTCCTCCAGGGAGCTCAGCTTAACTTTAGCCTTTTCCCAATCTCTAAAGCTCTTTACTGCTGTGTGCTCACCTTCATGGAAATTGTCTAAGAAATTCTCCCTGAAAGGGAGTTTACTTTTATGAATACACTCTAGGCAGAGATATTTATATTTCATTTGAATGTGGACTCTATTTCTAATTTTGTGACTAAGCTTACTAATAAAACTAAAAAATCAAAAGGAATGGAAACCTTGCATGGTGCTGGTGCTGGTGATGATGGCTACTTAAGAGGGCTGTTTGGCTAGAGCCTTATGTCCAGAGAGGGTCTCAAATTTAGACTTGCTATAATATCAAAATGAAGAAATAACATTCAGTTGCATAAAATAAAGGATTGAAAGATTATCTTTTTGTATTTCAAACTTTTTATTCTCTAACCACATCAAAGTAGCACTATGAATTGATATGTTCTTAAAAGTGAATATATTATTAATAAATTGATATTTATTTTAAAATACCAATCCTATAATTATCTTGCAAATAGCAAAATATGTTGCATTGTAATTTTTGCTTTAAATGTCTAATTTTTTACTGCAAACATTGAAAATCTAACCACAGTAGTGGATAGTATTAGCAGCATTTCTGTAACTCATTCCCCCTTTTCTGTCTTCCAAATATCACCCAGATGGCTTTTTGGCTCTATCCATCTCTTACCTGCTCACTGTACTTTCAATCCAGGAATGGCCCTGGTTGTCTTAAACAAGCCAGCATGTTTCATTCTTGAAGCCATAATTACTGGTTCAGGGATGGACACAATCTCTCCTGACCCTACTTAATTGAGTTCCAGGACTCTTTCCTGGAGAGCTATTAGACTCCTTCTCCCAACAGATTTGATAGAGAAAATGTGTACCTTATACTATGAAAAGAATGAACCTTAAGAGGGCAGAGAGAGTGAACTGGGTCTCTCCATCCTATCCCGACACGTAGATCTGCCAATTTGGAGGCCCTGATATATCTGATGAACTTCCATATTTACAATAAACAATTCTCCCACTTTTTTTAAAATTAATTTTTTTACTGAAACATCTCCCCACTTTTGAAAGCAGGTTTGAATTAAATTTTTCCATTATTGCTCAAGTAAATAATCTCAACATTTTTCTATAATCCTGATATGGAATTTCTTAAAATTTTAATATCCAGAGAGCCTCAAAATTTTGAAGTGGCAAAGTCTTCTCTTGGCCTTTGTGTGCCCTGACTCAACAATGTGACGGTTGCCACCTACTGCAACTTAGTCTTATCCAGGTTTTTCAGTGTGTCAGAGGCCTGGGCTGAGAAGAGTTGTCCCAGTTTTGGGGAATGGTTCAATGGCTTTAAGAGATTGTGATATTGAGGACCCGGTAGACCCGCCCTCTGCTTTATATTCTTAATTTGATTCAAAAAACAAAAACAAAAACAAAAACCCAGAGTAAAACACAAAAAGATGTTAATTGAATAATATATACCCAAGAAGTAAAAATGTGCTGGGTAAAATCTATAGTACATTTTATTCCTTTTGGGAAGTGCATCCTAAGTGCAAGTTAACTCTAAGCCAATGGTTCTCACACTGGCCAATTTTGCCTTCCTGGAAACACTTGTCAGTGTCTGGAGGGAGCTATTTTTAGTTGTCACAACTGGGGGTCAAGGGAGATGCTATTAGAATCTAGTGGGTAGAGACCAGGGATGCTAGTAAATATCTTGCAATACACAGGACAATCCCGCACAACAGAGAATTATCTAGCCTAAAATGTTGATAATGCTGAGCTTAAAAAAATGCTACTATAACTATATAAGGTAGCAAATAAACTGATAGTCTAACTGCTGCCCTTTCTTACACTCTTGCTCAGATTTTTTATTTTCTCTTTCTGCCATGTGTACTGGGAAAGCTGAGTATTTACAGCTATTGCAGAGCTTCTCAGTTAAAGTTTTGATTTTTCTTTGTTGTTAAGGGAAATAGATAAATTTGAAAACTGGTGTGTATATTTTTTATGGCGCAATTAGATAATTTAAAGGAAATATTCCCTAAGCAAGGGGACCTGGGTTTTCCTTAGTTGCTTCTCTACCTCTTTTTTAAGTAAGTGTCTAAGTAATTAATGTTTACAAGGCACTACTCATTTTTTGATTTTTTTTTGAAAGATTCAACGTCGTGTAAGATTTTTCCTGCTTTGCAGGAGCTCACAATCTAATAGTGGAAATGGGAACAACATTGAAATTATTTCAGTAGAAGGGAGTACTTACACGTGATCTTCTGGGGTAGATGCTGCTGAACAAATATGGCTACTCTAAAGGGCCACTCCAAGCCTGTCACTTTCCTCTGATGGCAACTCTAGGACAACAGACTTCTTCAGGGCTTTTAGGAGCTTATAGGCAGCTGCCAGGGGGAGGCTGCCAGCCGTAATCATTCACCTTTCTCTGTGTAAAGACAGCAAGAAGAAAATGCAGTTCAGCAAGGCTGAGAGGGCATGAAATTGTGTTAAGCAACACTCATGACAATTACTGGATTTGCTATTTTAAAGTAAGTGACTAAATTTTTTTTTGAAATTGTAATTTTCCTGTGCTGTTAAGTGTAAAGGTGACCGCTCCATGGTAGGCTCTCAGCAGTTTGCACTCGACAGCTAATCAGGTTGATTCATTTGGTGAGGTGGGCAGTAAGCTCAGTTACAGAGCAGAATTGAGTTCTTAACTCACTGAGATTTAACACTGCACATTTTTTTTCCTTTCTGCCATTCGAAAGAAAGAAATAGTCATGCAGACTTCTCAGGAGACTGTTGTGAAGGCACAACAAGGTGTTATGTGTATAGCAGGAAACAACCATCTGTAGAACAAAGCTAGTTCCCTTGTTGAATTCGCTAGCAGCCTTTCATTAAATGATTGAGTCCGCTATCACTAACGGGAGTTGGAATTTTTGGTAGGGACCATCCTGAGTTTATTCTTGCTCAATCCCAGGGTTAGCAGAGTGTAAAAAGCTTGTTTACCTGCTGCTAATTGCATCAGAGCTGACTACAGGCTAGTTGGCAATGGCTCAGTGTTACCAAATTTTCCCACAGGGTGGCGTCCATCAGTTACAAACAAAATTTACTGCCTTAGCAGAACTCACAAAAATAGAGATGGATTAAATTTTCTATTATGCTTTACAGTGTTTAGGGTTTATTTCGATACACACTTTAACTTGATCACAGTGAGCGAGGGTGGTGTGGGTGCTTGCCAGGAGCTGGCACAGACACAGATGGAATTTGCAGTTTGTGCAAAGGGAGAAATGGACTCACACTGAGCATGGAGTTCCTAACAAATAAAGCTTAACATTTAAGGACCCCTGATCACCAGAGGGCCATTTATGGAATAAGTTTTTTCCCTCTATCAGAAGATTAGAAACTATCAAGAGATCAAATCAGAACAAACACAGCCTCATCCAAATTAAGGTGCAAAGCACGAGAAAATTTGGGTTTGGGTTTGGTAAAAACAGAGTTCTAATATTTTCAATATTTTATAGCTTGAGGATAATTAAAGTACACTATTTTAGCTACATGACCATAGGAATCATATAGGCCAATCCTGGTTTCTGATGTGAGGAAAAAAAAAAAAAGAATAAAAAAAAAAAAATTCCAAAGAGAAAAATTAAATTTTCTAAGCCAGAGCTATAATAAAGGCAGTGGTCACTCCAGTATTTCTATTTAGAGAGGACTTAGCCAGTGGGAAAGTGAGTGAGGGGGCTTGGGTTGAAGCTGTATGTGTCCAGCAAATATATTTTCAAAATTAGATTTATGTTGTAGACCAGTAGAAATAGCCAAGTTTTTTTTAAAGATGATTTATTAGCTCATAAAGAGAGAAAAATGTTATTTGCTTCTATTAAAAGGTGTTGTTGTGATTAAGAACACTTGGGGCAGCATGGGAGGTTCGTAAAAATTGGGGGAAGGGGTACTAACACTCCCTCAGGCCGCCCTGAGGAATCTCCAGGAATCTGAGCCTTCCCACCCTTCCTCAGATCCTCTTCACTGGGGGATGTCCCCTTGCACCTTGCTAAACCCTGTATGGTGAATAACTGCTTTATTCTCCGGAGATTATTTCCCTTTGTCTACCTTTTGAGACTCCTCTGTGATCCTTTTGTCCCTTGGTTCATTATATCCACAGGCCTTCTATGGCTAAACCTGCCAAGCATATTCCCCACCACCTTGGAAAGGACACTGAAGTACTCCTGGGGGAATGATTTCCTCACTAGCTAAAGTGAAACCACAGTTCATTTTCCCCACTACCAGTTACCAATTCATTCCAGTTACAAAGCAGCTGGGAGTTCCATGATGGCATGTGGGCAAATATGCTTTTCCACATGCTCATCTGCATGAGAGGCATCTACTATAAACCCTGCAGAAGGCGAGGATGTTGTCCTCTCTACCTCACGTAGGTCTTGCAAATGTAGGCATTTTATTAAAAAAAAAAGTAAAACAAACAAACAGAAAGAAACTACTAATTATAACATCTTGGTGTCTGAAAATTCTTAGGAACTAAACACAACTGTGGATACAGCAGACTATATCTAGCTTCTCCAATAGAACTCTTTTGGGGGACTAGTTTAAAGTACTCATACCCGTAACCCATGTGTGGCAATGCTGATTCATGCTGGGTTTGCAAATCTGCATTTTAAACTCTCCCGGAACCCAGTGATTTTGAAAGGTAGAGGTGTATTGAATCCTCTGCATCTGCAAACACATTGAATCTTGAACGGTCCTACAGAATGACTGTGACAACATTTAAATTCAACTACCCTACTGCTTGATTGGAAACTGTAATAATCTTTGTATACATATTTGTCTGTCCTATTTGTGCATTTCAGTACTGGCCAAAGGAATCCGGGAGCACAGTGTGTTTTAAATCACTTTGGAGTGCAGTGTTGAAGAATGTTAAGAAACATTATTATTATTATGCATTGCAAAAGCAGAGAATCTTGAAATCTTTTCAGCTGCGAACATTTCTTGTATTTAAAAAAGAGCATTTTGTGCTAGTGTTTTGAGTGGGCACATGTCACACCTGGGTGCCCTAGACACCTCTTAGGTGTGATTATTTGCAAAGAGTAAAATCTCCTAAGGCCATGTCACAATGCCTTCATCTTCCTGAGTGCCAGCTCTTTGATGACATTTTTTTAGGCAAAGAGAGAGGAAAAAAAAAAAAAATCTCAGTCTGTTTTCTTTTCCTTTTTTCCTTTGATATCATCAATATGTAAAACCCCAGGCATGAAAAGGACTTTGACATCTTTGTTAGTAAACAAACAGAGCAGTGAGGGTTCTTTTGGCAGGAGGGGCTGGAGGATTATGCTCTGGCAGGCTCCTTCTTCTTTTCTCCCCCCTCTTCCTTTCCTCAAACTTGACAAGCCAATTGCAGAGGCCAATGAAAACATCCTTGTCTATTTCAGGTTGAGAGCATTTGTTAGGCATCTGTAAGGGTGGCTTTCTTGCTGTCAATGTCACATCATGCAATGTGAAAAGAGCCTGCAGTCTCGGACTGCTCAGCCATCTCACTCCTGTGAGAGCCGTGCTGACGAGTAAGTGGCCTAATTAGAAACAGAAGGAAATATTTCACCGTGGGGGACACCCCACTTACTTTACCAACTGTGGCGTTGTAGTTAGACTGACAGGGGCGGCATGGAGAGGTTGCAGTGGCCGAGAGGAATGGAGACAGAGTTTGTGTTTCCTCAAAAGGCAAGAAATCATTCTTTTTCTCAGTTGTTGGCAAGTTGTTGATCTTGAAAACCAGAAAACACATCACAGCCTATTTTTTAGAATTTGTTAATATTTTAAATTGTTTTGAGAGACATTACCGAAATGCAATGTCTCATAATATTTAAGGTAATGCAAATTTCTCTAGAACTTACCTCCAACCTATGCATTTTAATTGCTCTTTTTAGGCTTTACACACTCAGAACCCGAGGCCACTGACCTTTTATAATGGTTGCCTTTGGTTATTTCTTGGTATTTTCAGGAAATACTTTACATATGCTTGCTACACACGCTTGCTTAATACTTGACACGTTCTATCACGGCTGGGCACCATGGTGCCCAACCTTCTGCAGAGCCTTTGCCTTCTTCAATTGGATATCACCATCAACCTTGTGTTCTGTTACTGCTCCCAGGCACTGTCACTGACTTACTCTTTGGCTCTGTGTCCCATCCTAAGTGGGAAGGATGTTTCTCTTTCTCCCTTCTTGGGATCATACTTTGTCACCGGGGACACAATCAGCAGTTTGGTCTATGTCTCATACAGTCCCTTTTGGAGACAGATTTTCATCATTTCCCTTGGGTAAAACACTCTTCCTTCCTTCGAGACCTTTCTTGGCCTTGCCCAATCTGCTTTTGGGCCAACAAAAGAGGAGGATTGATAGAAAACAATGCTAAATTCCAGACCAGAAAAACCAAAATAAAAGAAGAACCAGACTCTTCTAGTCCAGGCAGAACTCATAATTAGTTGTCATTGTTAAGATCTGAGGTTTGGGGATAGCAGAAGATGAACTGTGCAATGGGTCCTCTTAACTAGATCTATTAGCTATTGCCTTGTAGCTTTTGGTCTCCAGCCAATTCAAACTTAAGAGAAGAGACTAGTGATGACAAACACATTCCCTCCGCTCACAGGAATTAGATCTAGGCCTGCTTAAGCAGCACAGTTAGTAGCTTCCATGATTGGTTAGTTTTTGCTGCATAACAAACCACCCTGAAATTAGTGTCTTAAAAAACAATTATTTATTTATCTCATGATTTTATAGGTCATCAGTCTGGCCTGGCTCCTCTGGGAGGTTCTTCTAGTCTCAGCTGGACTCACTCATGTGAATGTGGTCAGCTTCCAGGTTGCCTCAGGGCTGACTGATATGGGATGACCTCAGTTGGTACAGCTTATCTCTGCTGCATGTGGTCTCTCATCTTCCAGTGAGCTAGCTAGGGCTTTTTTCCATGGTGTCTGGCTAGGATTTCAAAAGAAATGAGGAAGTATGTAAAACTTCTTGAGTCCTAGGCTTGGAATTGACACATTTCTTCTGCTGCGTTCTGTTGCTCAAAGCAGATCAATAAACAGGCACAAACTCAAGGGTAGGAGAGTAAGTCCCTTTCTTGATAGGAAGAGGGTGAATTCCATCACAAAGGGTATGGATTCAGAGTGGAGTGAAGGATTGTGTCATTTTTGCAATTTGCCACAAGATATATTCTAAATATAGCTGCATGTAACATTTCTGTGGATTGCTTTACAACTTGAACAATTTTTGAGTTTTGTTGTTATTTTATTTGTTTTTGTAAGTGTAGAGCTGGTATGCTTTTTTAACTCTGAGAACCTAGAGAGTAATTTTTCCTAGACCGCATTTTGTGACTTACTGTGTAAAGCCACAAGATTATAGAGATAGATTCAAAAACAAAAGAGAGAGAGAGAGGAAAAAACAAATTAAAACCTTTATGTCTAATGTGAGCAAAAGAGAGATATATTAGGAAAAGTATTACACAATGGAGGAAAATATAAAAGTTATTGGACTTTTATGTCTTATCTGAGCAAAAGAAGGGGAATCAGTTATCCCTGGTCATTATAGGAGAATTCATTAGTGACTCCTGGTTTTGCTTTCCTTATGCATGTTTTTGTCTTTCCATTGCAACCGCCCTGTATACCCTTAACCATGGACAGTTCCTGTCATCAGTGGTGACTGCTCCTTATCTTTGTGTTGCTGGACACTATGGGAGGAATGACACCACTGGGCACAAAGTTCTCAACTTTGTGTTAAAATTCCATAATATGCCAGTCCCTCTCCTCCCCACCCCCATCAACAATCTAGTGTTTCTACCAGTATCCCAGTCTCTTACCTCAACTCTCAAAGAAAACCAAAGATAGCAGGCAAATGTTCTCAACCTCCTTTCCACTCGTAAAATGATCTGTATGAGCACAAACTCTTCTATGGTCTTGCTCATTCAGTGGAAGAAAAGTCTCCCTCTTATAACAAGCAAATAACATTGCCGAATGTTTTGAGGCACAGGTTATGGAGCCAGACAGTCTGTGTTCAAATCTCGTCTGCTGTCATGAGCTGCCTGACTTCCCTGTGAATCTCAGCTTTCTCCTCTGTAGTCAGGGCACAGTTACGTAGAGTGGTTGTGAGAATTTAATGGGACTTTCCCATTCAATGCAATGTGCTTTGCATGATACTTGGCACATAGTTATCACGAACTGTATCTATTCACAGTATGCAGGCTTTGAATTCCATTTCTCACTTTTTCAGAAAATGTGATTAGACTCTTCTACATTGTCATCTTTTATCTTCCAATTGGCTCCAGTGTGTCCTATATTTTCCTTTCTTTTTTTTTCTTTCATTCTTTTCGTGGTACTTCAATTGACAAATCATTACTTTGGATGATGCAAGGTCAATTTCTTTTAAATATATATATATATTATTTATTAAAAACAAATATACATATTTTTCTTTCATGTGCCCTGATATCTTTAAGCATTTGCTTCCTTTTTCTCTTTTCCTTTATAGCCATATATGTTTGATAAAGCTTGTTGCATCCTCTTTCTTTCCTTACTTATCTAATTATAAATTTATCATCTATCAATATTAGTCAGCTTTGTTCCAAATGGACAACCCCAATATCAGTGGCATTTAACAGCGCTCTTTGGCTCTGCTGTCATATATAGGCATTCTCTTTCTTGAGGTAAAAGGTATGAGTAAGAGGCTAAAATGAACCACACAACTGCACTTAAATTTTTTGTTTGGTTATCACCAAACATCATTTCAGCTCAAATTCTACTGGTCAGACAAAGTCATGTGACTAGATTGAAGTCAATGGGATGGGAAGAGGATAAGACACACAGCAAATCGGGGATGGGGTGGAAATGGGGGCTGATATACAATGTACAATAGTGTAGTCAGCCATGTCAGTTCACTACGATCTGGTCTAGTCTGCATCTGAGTGACCACTTAGTTACCTGATTCCTGGACTTGGCTATGAACACACCTGGATTTGGGTCCTGGCTGCACCACTTACTCACTGTAATTCTGTCTTCAGTAAACCTCAATTTCCCTATGTGTGAATGGGGATTATAGTTCTAGTTCATGGACAACTTATTATGGAATGTTGAAATACTATATTTAAAGCATTTACATAAATATTATATTTTTTACTTTTAATTTTCCTTTTTTTCATTGTACATGTTTATTTCACTCATTCATTTCATTGTACAATTTGTTATTTCAGTACATGCATGTATTGTAGAATGATCTAATCAGACTAGTTAGCATATCTGTCACCTAAACATGTATCATTTCTTTGTGGTTATATCATTCAAGATCCTCTTTTCTGGCTATTTTGAAATATATAATACAATATTATTAACTATTGTCCCCCTAGGGCACCAGAGCTTATTCTTCCTATCTACCTGTAACTTTGCAATTTTGTACCAGTCTATCAACTTTTCCCCAGACGTCTTTCTCCCTTCCTTTTTCCTGCCTCTGGTAACCACTATTCTACTCTCTATTTCTCTCTTTTTAACTTTTTTTTCTTAATTGACCCACTATAATTATGTATATTTATGGAGTACATTATGATAATTGGGTACATCCATACCGTGTGCAATAATCATATCAGGGTGTAAAGCCCTTACATAAATGTCAACATTGTCACCACCATCACTATCCTATAGCGGGGACCAATATAAGCTATTTTGAAATCTTCAACTATTTCTATATTTGGGTATGGGGGAGATTAAAGCTGAAATTTATCTTTTAAGGAGAGGAGGGGAATGTTACCTTTGTTTTGAGAAGGAGCACTTTGGAGAACCTTTTGAATTATACAGAGGTGAGGCCACTGAGATGTTTGATATTAGATAATATAAGAAAATATAAAATAAAGTTTTGTTTCTTATGGGCAGAAGTTATCATTGTAGAAATGAATATATTAACTCATTTTTTTAAAAAAAATTCTTCCTGATTATCCATATGTGGAGTAAGGGTCCTGGACCTGAGGGGAAGGAGAGGAAAGGAAAAATCGTATTTATTTTTACGTATTCATTTATGAATTCTTTCATATATTCATTCCTCCATTCAACAGGTATTTATAGTGTCTCTCCTACATGCCAGGCACTGTGATGGGTTCTGAGGTTATAGTAATGTGTGGACCTCTGGATATGGTCTCTGCCTTCTTAGATCCTTCAGTTTTACCTCTGTTCATTCTGGGAGGCAAAGCAGATCAGAGGGCTAACCACTACAAGTGGAGTGGTTTGGACAGAACCCCACATGATAGAAGCCAGGACAGCATTCTAGAGGGAGAGAGGAATGGTGGCAATCAGAAATGAATTATGGGGATTGCATTGAATTTGTAGATCACCTTGGGTAGTATGGACATTTTCACTATGTTGATTCTTCCAATCCAAGAGCATGGGATATCTTTCCATCTTCTTGTATCCTCTCTAATTTCTCTCAGCAGTGGGTTGTAATTCTCATGATAGAGATTTTTCACATCCTTGGTTAACTCAATTCCTAAGTATTTTATTTTTTTTGGTGGCTATTGTAAATGGGCAGGCTTTCTTTTTTTTTTTTTTTTTTCCTTTTTGTCTTTTTTTGTGTCTGGCAACGGATTGCAACCCTCAGTGTAGTGCCCGTACCGGACCGGGACCAGCAACGGGATCGCAACCCTCAGTGTTGCACCCACACCTCGCTCAGCCAGGGAGCGGGAACCAGTCTGTATGTGGGATCCGAACCCTCGGCGGGAGCGCCGTCGTGCTCCCAAGCAGCGCACTGTAGCAGTGCGCCACTGGGCCGGCCCTGGGCTTTCTTGATTTCTCTTTCTGCATGTTCATTGTTGGAGAATAGAAATGCTACTGATTTTTGTGTGTTGATTTTGTATCCTGCTACTGCGCTGAAATCCTTTATCAACTCCAAGAGTTTTTTTGTAGAGGCTTTGAGCTGTTCAATTTATAGGATCATGTCATCTGCAAACAGGGACAATTTGACTTCATCTTTTCCAATCTGGATGCC
>NW_007726581.1:478535-481157 GCF_000696425.1 Galeopterus variegatus
CAATCCAAGAGCATCAGATGTCTTTCCATCTTTCTGTGCCCACTTTAATTTCTCTCAGCAGTGGTTTGTAGTTATCATTATAGAGACTTTTCATGTCCTTGGTTAACTCAATTCTTAAGTATCTTATTTCTTTGGTGGCTATTGTAAATGGTCAGGCTTTCTTGATTTCTCTTTCTACATGTTCACTATTAGAGAATAGAAATGCTACTGTGTTGATTTTGTATCCTGCAACTTTGCTGAAATCCTTTATTAACTGCAAGAGTTTTTTTGTAGAGGCTTTGAGCTGTTCAATATATAGGATCATGTCATCTGCAAACAGGGACAGTTTGACTTCATCTTTTCCAATCTGGATGCCCTTTATTTCCTTCTCTTCTCTGATTGCTCTGGCTAGTACTTCCAACACTATGTTGAATAGGAGTGGTGAGAGTGGGCATCCTTGTCCAGTTCCTGTTCTTAAAGGAAAAGCTTTCAGCTTTTCCCCATTCAGGATGATATTGGCAGTGGGTTTATCATATATGGCTTTAATTATGTTGAGATACTTTCCATCTGTACCTAACTTATAGAGGGTTTGTGTCATGAATGAATGTTGAATTTTATCAAATACTTTTTCAGCATCTATAGAGATGATCATATGGTCCTTATGTTTGATTTTATTAATATAGTGTATCACATTTATTGATTTGCATATGTTGAACCAACCTTGCATCCCTGGGATGAATCCCACTTGATTGTGGTGAATAATTTTATGTATGTGTTGCTGTATTCTGTTTGCTAGTATTTTAGTGAGGATTTTTGCGTCTATATTCATCAAGGATATTGGCTTGTAGTTTTCTTTTTTGGTTATATCTTTACCTGGTTTCCAATGACATTTTTCTTGGAAATGGAAAGAACTATCTAGACATTTATATGGAATAACAAAAGACCATGCATAGCCAAAGCAACGCTGAGCAAAAAAGATAAAGGTGGAGGCATAACACTACCTGACTTTAAACTATACTACAAAGCTATAATAACCAAAACAGTATGGTACTGGCATAAAAACAGACACACGGATCAATGGAATAGAATAGAGAATCCAGAAATCAAGCCACACACCTACAGCCATCTGATCTTTGACAAAGGCACCAAGACTATACACTGGGGAAGAGACTGCCTCTTTAGCAAATGAACTAGATACCAATATGCAGGAGAATGAAACTAGACCCATACATTTCACCATACACTAAAGTCAACTCAAAATGGATTAAAGAATTAAATATACACCCTGGAACAATAAAACTTCTTAAAGAAAACATAGGAGAAACACTTCAGGAAATAGGACTGGCTACAGACTTCATGACTATGACCCCAAAAGCATGGGCAACCAAAGGAAAAATAAACAAATGGGATTATATCAAACTAAAAAGCTTCTGCACAGCAAAAGAAACAATTAACAGAGTTAAAAGACAACCAACAGAGTGGGAGAAAATATTTGCAAAATATACATCCAACAAAGGATTAATATCCAGAATATACAAGGAACTAAAACAACTTTACAAGAAAAAAACAAGCAACCCAATAAAAAAATGGGCAAAAGAGCTAAGTAGGCAATTCTCTAAGGAAGATATACAAATGGCCAACAGTCATATGAAAAAATGCTCAACATCACTCAGCATCCAGGAAAGGCAAATCAAAACTACACTGAGATACTATCTCACCCCAGTTAGGATGGCTAAAATCTAAAAGACTCTGAACGATAAATGCTAGCGAGGTTGTGGAGAAAAAGGAACTCTCATACATTGTTGGTAGGACTGCAAAATGATAAAGCCTCTATGGAAAATGGTATGGAGGTTCCTCAAACAATTGCAGATAGATCTACCATATGGTAGATCTACCACATTTTCCGTATCCACTCATCTGATGATGGACATTTGGGCTGGTTCCAACTCTTGGCTATTGTAAAGAGTGCTGTGATGAACATTGGAGAACAGGTATACCTTCGACTTGATGATTTCCATTCCTCTGGGTATATTCCCAGCAGTGGGATAGCTGGGTCATATGGTAGATCTATCTGCAATTGTTTGAGGAACCTCCATACCATTTCCACAGAGGCTGCACCATTTTGCAGTCCCACCAACAATGTATGAGAGTTCCTTTGTCTCCACAACCTCGCCAGCATTTATCATTCAGAGTCTTTTGGATTTTAGCCATCCTAACTGGGATGAGATGGTATAGCAGTGTGGTTTTGATTTGCATTTCCCGAATGCTGAGTGATGTTGAGCATTTTTTCATATGACTGCTGGCCATTAGTATATCTTCTTTAGAGAAATGCCTGCTTAGCTCTGTTGCCCATTTTTTGATTGGGTTGCTTGTTTTTTTCTTGTAAAGTTGTTTGAGTTCTTTATATATTCTGGATATTAGTCCTTTGTCAGATATGTATTTTGCAAATATTTTCTCCCACTCTGTTGGCTGTCTTTTAGCTCTGTTAATTGTTTCTTTTGCTGTGCAAAAGCTTTTTAGTTTGATATAGTCCCATTTATTTATTTTTCCTTTGGTTGCCCAGAACTCAAACAACTTTACAAGAAAAAAAACAAGCAACCCAATCAAAAAATGGGCAAAAGAGCTAAGCAGGCACTTCTCTAA
>NW_007726581.1:481305-599014 GCF_000696425.1 Galeopterus variegatus
ACACACACACACACACACACACACACACACACAAAACCGGGGGTGGGGGGAAGAAGACATAACAACTACAGTTCCTTGAAGATGTTATGACAAGCAAACAGAAAGGACATTGTTGGGTGGGAGGGAGGAGAGGGAGGAGGGAGGGAGGTTTCGGTGATGGGCCATAATAATCAACCATATTGTATATCAACAAAATAAAATTTAAAAAAAAAATGAATTATGGAATGTGTCAGAACTTGCTGGAAATCCCCAAAGCAACAACAGCAACAAAAAAACAACCCAACAGGGTGGACACAGAACAGGATAACGAGTTGGACTATCATCACTGTACATTAAAGGGAAGGCTAATGCAGAAACTGTACCTATTTATTTGTTTACCTGTTTCTTTCCTCCCCATACTCCAGCCCCCATTCCCTCACAATTAGGATACTTGAGATAATGTCTTTCATCTCTTTTGTTACAACATCTTAATGGCTGTCACAGTGCATAGACAAAGTCTGAGTTTAAATTTTTTTTTCTCTTGGAATGAATAAGAGTTTAAAATTACCTGGGCCAAAGATTTTTGTCTAGCTCCTGGATGTCTTTAGATATCAAAGGGCTTTGGGAATTTAGAAAAGGGCACATAATGAAATTGAGTATTTAAAAAATGTAGCAAGAGTTTGAATATTGCAAGTGAGAGGGATGGACATGTGCTGCAGTCTTTGAACATGCACAGTAGGTTTTTAGGCCATAGGTTTTTCCCATAAGAATCTTTCTCTAATGACAACAGCTAGCATTTATTCAGCATTTACCCTGTGGAAGTCACTATCTTAAACATTTTACCCAAATTAACTCATTTAATACTCCTAGCATCACAGCCTGGATTTTGTTCTATTATCATTCTCATTTTATAGATGAGAAGACTGAGGTGTGGGAAGTTATGTGGCTTGTCAAATATTACACAGTGAGCATGCATCAGAGCTGAGATCAGACTGCAGAGGTCACACTGTCAAGCACCACATACTCATATTTTGCCTCCTTATGCAACCCAGCGTGAACTGTGGTGGACAAAATTGTGATATATCATAGAGCACAAGAAGTCACAAATACTTAAGTCCAAGGAGGTGGCACCTCTCCCCGCTTTCCCTGGAAATTTGTTTTGTAATTATTATAGTGCTGTGGTCTGAACGTTTTTGTTCCCCCCAAATTCATATATTGAAATCCTATCCCCCAAGGTGATATAGTATTAAGAAGTGGGGACTTTGGGAGATGATTAGATTATAAAGGCAGAGCCCTCATGAATGGAATTAGTGCTCTTATAAAAGAAGCCCCAGAGAGCTGCCTTGTCCTTTCCACCATATGAGGACACAGCAGGAAGTCACCATCTATGAGGAACAGGCCCTCGCCAGAACACTGAATCTGCTGGCACCTTGACCTCGGATTTCTCAGGCTCTAGAATTGTGAGAAATAAACTTCTGTTGTTTATAAGCCACCCGGTTTGTGGTATTTTGTTATAGTAGTTCAAATGGGCAAAGACATATAGGTAAACAGACTTGATTCCCAATGCATGACTAGGAGAAGGCAGAATATAAACTGACACTACATGTAAATAAGACTAGAATTTACAGTGTTCTTGATGGGGTCTAGAAACTGATTTAAAAAATTGTACTCTTGTTCTTTGTGGGGAGAAGGGGTGGGAGGAAAAGCAGTAAGAAGGGATGTTCGGTGGCCTCTGATTTGAATTAGGTAATCAACTTGTGCTTCCTGTGGGGCTGCTCCAGGGACAGGTAGCCCTGTCTTTTTGCAGCAGATCATCACATGGACAGGGGGTCTGCATTTGGGCTTTCACATGCATTTTTAGAGTGATGGAGGTTGTATTTATTTTCATTTCTATTTATTAGTTTTTTCCTAGGGAGTACATGATACACATTATGTTTTGTCCTAGAATTTATGGATTTTGGCTGCTACATCAGTTCAAATGTTATCTCTAAAACATAAGCCCTGAGATAATAAGCATGATGTAGTGTTACAAGGCAGTAATTACTTGATCAACCGTTCACAGTTGTTTTCTCCGAAAGTGGCCTCTCGGTCTCTCAAGGAAATGACAAAGCTGTTGAGGTTTCAATTCAGGGGTTTGGAGGTAACATGCAGTCTAACACTCACTAACTGACAGGGATGTTTTAAACTCAGACTCACATTGGAGATTCCCCTGAGGTAGATTTTGATGCTTTGTTTAACAAAGCAAACTATGAGTCCAAATTACTCATTACCATATTCATAAGTAATCTATTTAGTAAGACGGTATAGAGATAATAATAAAAACAAATATTGAATAAAGCTCTTTCCCATGTCAACCTTTCCAGCACAAATAGTATGTCAGTTCATTGTTAGTCAGGAATAAAAGGTTTAAAATTAATGAGAATATGCTCTTTATTGCTAGGTGAGAAACTGTGTAATTGGAAATATGTAGCCAGACTTCCCATGAAAGCTTACCTGTGGGAAAATGCTAGATAAAAAAGAAAAAAAAAGTTTAAATTCATTTTAAATGAACATGAACATCCAAGATTTATTGTATGTGGTTCTCTTACTTAAATAAAAGAATCATTTGTATTTAAACAAGAAAAGTATCAACATTTGCCAGTACTAATTTTTCTAATCCTTTCTCATTTCTTTACATTCTCTATATTTGTATTTCTCTTATTTTATGATATTGCAAGTAGAATCTGAAGGCAAGTTGCAAGTAATAATCTGGTTGCACTTATCTTTATATTCTCTCGATTTTATATTCTCCTTTGTGTTTCAGATTCTTTGAGTGATTATCGTGCACACACTACTGCCATTTATAGCTATCCAAAAAGAAATATAAACCTGTTTCAGTTTTTGCATCTTGATTACTAACAGTGTTTTAACAAGGTAGTAAGTTCTTGATCCTGACATGTTAACACAGTGAAAAGTCATTTGCTTGTCTTGTAATCCTCCCAGAAACAGCTGAACTGGTTTCTCCTTGGTGGAGGAACTAATAAAAAACATTTGATTCACTCTATCCTTGTAATCTTCATGTTATAAAATAGGGAGAAAATGATAATGTGATAAGAAGGGACTCTGCAGTCATCAGAACATATCATCATAACAAGAGTCAATTGTTGTCTTTGTTCTCAAAAGTATGAAGTAGACAGGAGTTCAATAGTACCCCTGCACCTGCTGAAAGAAGGCCAAAACACCCCTGCAGGGAAAGAAAAAAGTTTGGAAGTTAAATTAAGATCTGTAGGAAAAGAAAAATATTCTTTTACTTCTTCAGAGAGGGATGATTGCACTCAAGGCAGAGGAAAACTATTCTTCCTTGGCAGAGAAAGGCCGGTTTACCATTATATTAGTCTGTTTTCTGTTTCTTATAACAGAATACCTGAAACTGAGTAATTTATAAGGAAACAAAATTTATTTCTCACAGTTTTAGAGGCTGGGAAGTCCATGGTCCAGGGGGCACACCTGCACATCTGGTGAGAGCCTTACAGATGGAAACTCCACAGAGTCTGGCAAGAGCTCTCTAACATGCTCACATGCTCTCCTTATAAACAAGTGCCACTCCTGTGACAACCCACTAAACCATTAACCCACTACTCTACAAATGGATTAATCCATTCACAAGGGTATAGTTGTTACAATCTAATCACCTCTTAAAGGCCCCACCTTTCAACACTGCCATAGTCTGATTTCTCACTCTCTTAACACTGTTATGGTGGGAATTGAGTTTCAGTGAGTTTTGCGGGGGGACATTTAATCCATAGTATTCCATCCCTGGCCCCCCAAACTCATGTGCTTGTCACCCACAAAAACATTTATTTCATCCCTGTAGCCCCAAAGTCTTAACTTGTCCCAGTACCACCTCGAAAAGTCCAAACTCTCATCTATAAAATTAAAACAAGTTATCTACTTTCAAGATATAATGAGGGAACAGGCGTAAGACAGAAAATCTCATTCTAAAATGAAGAAATGAGCCAAAAGGAAAGTGTAACGTGTCCCAAGTATGTCCAAAGCCTAGAAGAGCAGGCATCAAATCTTAAAGCCAGAGAATACTCTCCCTTGACTCCATGTGTGACATCCTCTGAACATTGGTGCAGGGGTTGGGTCCCCAAGTCCTTGGGCAGCTCTGCTCCTCTGTCTTTCCTGGGCTCAGCTCATGCTTCACCTCTCTCAGGCTGGCATTCCACACTTGTAGCTCTACAGTTCTGGGGTCTCGGTGGCAGTCCACCTCCCATGGCTCCACTGAGCATGGCCCTGGTGGGTGTTCTCAGCTGTACTCCCACCCCACAATTCTGCCTAGCATTGTTCTAATGGAGAATCTCTGCAGTGACTCTGCCACTGTGACAGATCTTTTCCTGGGCCCCCAAGTTGTTCCATACATCCTTTAAAATCTGAGTGGTGGCTGCCATACCTCCACAGCTCTTGCATTCTGTGAGCCTGCAGACTTAACACAATGTAGGCACTACCAAGGCTTCTGGCTTGTATCTTCCAATGTGGCAGGTCCAGCAGCACCTGGGGCCAATCAGCAGCTGTGGTGTGGCAGGGAGCAGCATTTTGAGGTGGCCCTGGATACCGAACCCATGGAGAGCACTCAGGCCTGTTCCCCCAAATCATTTTTATTTCCCTAGGCCTCGGGGTCTGTGAGGAGAGGGGCAGCCTCAAAGATCTCTGAAATGCCTTCAGGCTTTTTCTTCCATTCTCTCGATGATCTCCTCTTTCTGTACTAATCTTTTCGGTAGATGGTTGCTGGGCTATACCCTTGGTTTCCTCCCCTGAACACTTTTTCACTCTTTTTTTTTTCTTTTACATGTCTCATATATATTTTTAATTTTTATTTTTAAAAATTTTAACATTTACTTATACATTTTTGAGGGTATAGTGTGTTGTTTCAATACACGCATATACTGTGGAATGATTCACTTAGGGTAGATAGCATAGTTTTGTACTATTAGTTCACCACTTCTCTTCCCACCACCCCCCAACCTCTGATAACCATTATCCTACTCTCTACTTCTGTAAGACCCACTTTTTAATTCTTTTTATATTCTTCATATGAGTGAGATAAAGTGGTATTTGTCTTTCTATGCTTGACTTACTTCACTTAACATGACGATTTTCAGTTCCATCCATGTTGCTGCAAATGATAGGATAGCATTTCTTTTACAGCTGTAAAGTATTCCATTGTGTATGTATACCACAGTTTTTATATCCATTCATTCATTGATGGACATTTAGATTGATTCCATATTTTGGTTATTTGAATAGCATTGCAATAAGCAAACATAGGAGTACAGGTGTCTTTTTGATATGTAGATTTCAGTTCCTTTGGTTATGTACCTAGTAGTGGGATAGCTGGGTGCTGAGGTAGGTCTACTTCTATTTCTCTGAGGAAACTCCATACTGTTTTAAACAATGGCTGTACCAGTTTACATTTTCACCAACAATGTAGGAGAGCTACTTTATGTGGCCAGGCTGAGAGTTTTCCAATTTTTTACCCACTGCTTCCTTTTTAATTAATAAATTCTGCCTTTATGTCATGGCTTTGTAGCTGTAATTCAGGCGAGGCTGTTAGAAGTAGCCACATAGCTGCCTCACTGCTCTTCTGCTTAGAAATTTCTTCCACCAAGTACCCTGGTTCATAACTTGTAAGTTCCACATTCCATAAAACTCTTGAGCATGGACACAATGCAGCCACATTCTTTACCAGCTCATAACAAGGGTGATTTTTGCTACAGTTTCCAGTAAGATTCTCTCACCTACATCTGAGACCTCCTCAGAATAGTCTTTACAGTCCATATTTCTGTCAGCATTCTGTTTACCACCATTTAGATGGTCTCTAAGAAGTTCAAAACTTTCCCTGGTCTTCTTGTCTTCTAAACTCTCACTAGACTCTAGGCATTTTCTAGCCTGGTCCTCCAAATTCTTCCATCCTCTGCTCCACACCCAAAGCCACTTTGACATTTTCAAGTATTTGTTATAAGCAACAATTTTCTGTACCAATTCTCCATTTTAGTCCATTTTCTGTTGCTTATAACAGAGTACTTGAAACTGTATAATTTATAAAGAAATGAAATTAATTTCTTACAGTTTCAGAGGCTGGGAAGTCTACAGACCACGGACTGCATCTAGTGAAGTTCTTATCAGTGAGAACTCTCTGCAGAGTACCCACGTGATGCAGGTTATCGCATGGTAAGAATGGCAAGAGCATTTTTTTACATGCTCACTTGCTCTTCTTATAAAGCCATGAGTGCCACTCCAGTAACAATCCACTAAACTATTAAGCCAATACTTCACAAATGAATTAATCCATTCATGAGGGCATAGTCATCATGATCCAATCACCTGTTTAAGGACCCACCTTTCAGCACTATCATAGTCTGATTTCCCACTCTCTTAACACTTTTACAATGGGGATGGAGCTTTAATGAGTTTTGGGGCTCCTGGGAGGGAAACTAGCAATGCATTTTCATAGGCATCTCCCTTTTTATTCTTATTTTTAGAGATGCTCTCTAAATTGTATAAGCCACACAAAACCTGGATCTGCCTCAGAAGTGGTGTTTGAGTTATCTGTATCAGTGCTCTTAAGATAAAACAAATCACCGAGTTGAATTGGTTAGGATGAGGAAGCAGATGAACTAGTGGCAAGTTGTGAAGTAATGAATATACACAGAGTATACTTATAAAATATTGAAGTTCTTGTTTCATTAAAATTTACTTTATATGTAAATGGATTATTTAAATATACTCAAAAAGCTTTCCTCTGAAGTAATTTAAATATCTTCCTTTTTTAATATTGTGAATTGGACTAGTCAATTCTTTTACTTATAGAGTTGTCAAGGGAAAGTTTTGTTCTAAATGCCAAAAATCCAAGCCTATAAAATCTATATTAAAGACTGTTCTAACATTCTTCCAAAAGATATATTCATTTTAGTTTTTCCTTTCATTTACTTATTCATAGTTGGAGTACATGACCGGGTTCTGTTGGAGATCACGTATTTACATCACATATGAATTAAATACTAATATAACAAGCCCTATTGGTGACTAGGCTATTTCATGCAACTCTTAATGCCAGAGAGTCCATCCTTTCAAGTGGTAAGTAGATTTGTTCTGTAAATTGCACAAAAACAGATAAAACTGAGTTTGCTGTTAAGTTTCATGTCGTGTTTTATTGCAACTTTTTGCAGAGTTTAATTTTAAATTAGTAAATAATACATGTTCATTATATAAAAGTGTGATCATTATAGAAATATGTATTGAAGAAAGTAAAACTTTCCATAATTTCATCCCTAGAGATAACTATTATTAACCTCTTGGTGCATAGTCTTTAGATTTTTCTATATATTATTTTTATAATTATTACTTTATAAAAATTAAATAATGCTATCAATATTGATTTACAACTTTCATTTTTACTTATATTCTATTCAAACATAGTTGATTACAAAAATCAAGTTTATTCTTTCCGATAGCTATATTTATATACATTTATTTAACTGACCTTCTGCTGCTGGAAATTCTTTCCTCAATCTTTCTCTAAATATTTTTCAAATGAATATCTTATGCATGTATCTTTATTTACTTGTGGGAATATCTCAATTTTATAAAATTCCCTTATTAAAGCTGATGGGTTAAATGATATGAAGCATCACACATTTTTTTGGTAGATATTACAAAGTTGCCGTTCAAAATGGTGGTACCCATTTTTATTCCTATCAACAATGAAGAAGATTGTATATGAGAATTGCAATTTCTCCATTTAAGTGATGAACAATTGGGTGGATTAAAAAAGCATATCTCATTGTTTTGCTTTGATATTGGTGGGTTTTGTTATACATAAGTTTAAATGTAATTTAATTAGGTTATTTGCTTATCTCTTAGAATTGTCTGTTTAAATCTTAATATATTTTTCTATTATCATGTTTGATTTGTAGGAGGTCTCTTTATGTCTTTCTCTGAATAGAAATGTAGATTTACATGTATACATATATATGTAACTATTTATTTTATATGTTTCAATTGGTTTTGCATGTTTTCATTTACCTTTTAAATTCATTTGATTATATTTTATGGATATAAAATTTTAAATGTTTATGAAATCAAATCTATGAATTTATTTTTAAAGATCTCTTCATGATTACAAAGGTTAGAAAAAAATCTCTTCATTTATCCAAAAATGGATAATTATTTTTCCATATTGAAATATATTTCTTGTGGTTTTAATTTTATATTTTGAATTAAATTTTTAATAAATATTTAATTATATTTTATATGCTATCTATTTTCAATTCTTGTTAATGCTTGTCTTAAGTAAGAACAATATTTGAACACTTACATTTACAAAATAAATGGACTAAGTTTAACAAAAATTTCTTTCAGTACCAAACTCTAATAGTATATCTAAAGTTTGGTAAATTAAAGTCCAAGTTATGCTCAATCATTAAGAATTGTATCTATTATATAATTCAAGGTATAAAGAAACACATTCCTAGTTCCACCAATGTTTTTTATCCTTCCTTCTTTATACTGGCACTTTTCCTTCAAGGAAATAGGGCTATTTAACATATTTAAAAAGGTATTTTGTCCATATAAGTTTCAGCAAGAAGGTGTAAATGAAAGACAAATAATGGTGGAAGGTAGGAAAATAAAATGTAACTATAAAAAGCTCGTTAACCCAAAAAATTGCTGAGACCAGCCTGACAGCCAACCACATTCGCAGCATCTGTCACTCCTTGGTACCCATAAAACAATACTATTGTATACACTTTCTACTCAGAGCAAAAGGTTTACTTTTTTAAAGCAATACTATAAATTCACTATAAATAAGAATAAAATATCTTCTGCCAATTACCATCAAAAAGCGTCTATTTGCTATTGAAAAAACTTGTTTAGGTCATTCCTTTTTCTTTCTATGGCTGATATAAAAAGTTGGGCACATTAAACGTGCATTGTGCTTGGGAACTTGCAAAAAAATGCTTGTCTTTACAGCACTCTATTTCAATTCTCTTGATTGTTCAGCATAATTAAAACAAAGCCCTCAAACACAAACAGCTTGTCAAACACTTCTGGAAGTTTCTCCTGACTCAGGCCTTCAGTGGCAAGAACACATTATAAACACTATTGGCGCTCTTCATTTAATGGAATATGTGCTTTGGGAAACTTAAGTTTAAAGAATCTTTAAATAAATTGAGTCATGCTTTTCCCATGACTTTTTTTCTGTAGAGAAAATGTGTAGGACCCCTGTGAGATAGTAGTAATAACAATGCTGAATATGATGATAATAATGTTAATGATGAAATTGATGGCAATTTTAATAACATTATCCCATTACATTTGAGGAGTTATGACATAATGATATTATATAATAATTATCATTTATCAAGTATTCTGGTTTTTATGCTGTGTGATATATAAGCACCATAATTAGTGTTATAAAACAACCATTTATTATGCTTATGGTCAGGAATTTGGAAAGGGCACAGTGGAGATGGCTTGTCTCTGCTCTGTGATGTCTGGGGTCTCAACTGGAAGACGTCAAGGCTGAGAGATGGTATGATCTGAAGACTTGTCCACTCACATATCTGGTGGTTAAGGATGGCTACCAACTGAGACCTTGGCTGGGATTTTCAGCTGGAGCACTATCTTAGTCCCTTTGGGCTGCTATATCAAAATACCTTAGACTGGGTAATTTATAAACAACAGAAGTTTATTGATCATAATTCTGAAAGCTGGGAAGTTCAAGATCAAGGCACCAGCATGGTGTGTGGTGAGGTCTTGTTCCCTGCCTCTGCATCCTCATGTAGTGGAAGGGGCAAAGTAGCTCCCTCAAACCTCTTTTATAAGGGCCCTAATCTCTCTGCCCTTATAATCTAGGCACCTCCCAAAGGCCCTACTTGATACTAACACAATGAGGATTAGAGTTCATCACATGAATTTTAGAGAGACACAGGCATTCAGACCACAGCAAACACTTCCGCATGGCCTCTCTATGTGTCCTGGGCTTTCTAACAAGATGGTGGCTGGGTTCAAAGCATGAAAGTTTCACCAGAGAGTAAGAGGCAGGCAGGAGCCATATCACCTTTTGTGATCTAGTTTCAGAAGTCAAGCAATGTCACTTCTACTACATTCTTTGTGTTGAGGCATTTATAAAGAAAGATTTACTCCATTTCAAAGGGAAGTAAAATGGACCCCACCTCTTGATAGAGACGTGTCAACATGATACTAGAAGAAGACAATGTGGTATGTGATATATGTATTCTGGTCATCTTTAAAAAATATAATAGTCTACAATGAGAAATTACCTTTTGTTAAATACTATACATGCAGCATTTTATTTAAACTTTACAATTATGATACTGACTTCATCTCCAGTTTACAGATTAAAACCCTGAAGATCAGAGAGGTTAAATAACTTAGGCAAATTATGGCTTTTCTATTTATAAAAATGTAAATAGAGAAGCCATAATTTGAATTCAGGACATTCTATTCCAAAGACAGTGTACTCATTTACTACCTTGAAAGCAATCATTTGTTCATAAGTTTTTAAAAATAATTCTCAAAGTAAGGATTTGGGATAAGGAGTTAAGGTGTCAATAATCAAGATATTCTTGGAAAATTTTAGGTAATATTTCATAGAAAAAAAATACACTGGAAAATAAGAAAAAACAGGAACCAGCCTCTACAGTTTAAGGGTTGGAATTCATGGATAAACAAATAAACTTTGGGTTCACAACGATAGTTGTAACGACCCAATAGAAGTTCTACAAAACTGTCATGCTTTTGACTAATCACTTCTAGCATCTACTGTGACTATGTCTACCTCTAATGCTGTTACCAGCAACAGCTGACCCTCAGTGTCTGGTCTACCATATTGTCTTAATTCCTGCTTATGTCTTATATACAAAATCTCTGAGAGAGGCTCTGATTTGTTCTACTAGTCAAAACCCCATAATGGGTACCTTTATCGAGCAGCCTGTAAGAGGTCAGCACCCACTCCTAGCCCAGTCAGTGACTGCCAGTGTCTTAGATCACATGACAAAATCATGACCATCAATTCCAAAGGACCAGCCCTTAGCTACTTTGCTTATGTATCAGCTTTTGGTGGGGTGAGCAGTCAAAGCATCATAGATTATTTAATACCGAAATTTTAAATATAGGTACTTAAGCTGTTCTAGAGCATTCTAACCTCCAAAGAGGCACCAAAGAGGCACAGAACATATCCAATGATATATTTTCTGGACATACCAATTTATGGACATGTTTGCCTTGAAGTTCTTGGCAGTGGCCTTCTTTACTGAAGTGGCTAATGGTAGCTGCTTAAAACAGGCCCTATTTATTGTTTCTGGGCACCACTGAGAGAAACTATTGAAACTGGAACCAGGACCTGTTGCAGTTGTCACTACTGTCACCAAGATTCTCTGCCAAAGGCCCCAAAGAACCATGGACAAAATTACCTACTTGAGCGAACCTGAAGGAACCACCGTCGAAAGGAGCACCTGGACTATCAGGTTTTGGGGACATCATTTTAGCTATAAAGTATTATATTGTCATATGTCAGTGTGAGTAACTTTTATCTGCATGGAAGAGGGAAAAAATTCTCTCAAGAATTCTTTCAAGATTCTCTTATTAAAGGTATGACTTGCTTCCTATCAGGAAAGCTAAGTTAAAATAATTCAGGTACTTTAAGAAGAGGATAGGACAGTTTAAACTCCATTTTCATCCCTCAGATTCTCTGTGGACTACATAATCCTGGAAAGAGTTAATAAAATTTTGACTAGTGGAGGATATATAGACTAAAGCCAAATAAATGCAGAAGTTTATGGAAATATTGGGAATGGGTTAGTTAAAAATAAATTGATTCTGTTGTTATTTTCAATTGATTAGACCTGAAATCGAGCTTCTTATGAATATTTCTTAAAAAGTTACCAGAGGAAAATAGAATAAAATCAATATTCAATTCACTTGTCACAGATAACTTTATTGCGTTCAGTTACTAATACCATTTATCTCAAAGAGGTGAGCAGACATCCCTGAAAGCTCCCATTTGCCAGTGACAGAAGACAGCTATAAAGCTGACTTTTCTATTTGTGGTTACATTCCAAAATGCTGAAATAGACAATAATAAAATGTGCTTTGTTCCAAGAAAACTCTGCAGTTTGTGTGGCTTTTTACACATTACATTTTTCCCCCTTTTCTCTTCAGAGATGTTTCTCAAACTTCATTCTCATCTAGCTCAAACTAAACAGATCTCAGTAAATTACACCATCCTGTGAGTGAGTCTAGAAAACTGGGATTCGTATTTGACGTCTTTTTACTTATTTTCCATATTGTATTTGCGACTAAGTCCTCTTAATTTTAGCTCCAAAATGTGCTTCAATCCATACCTTTTATATCCGTCTGTACTTCCTTCTTTCTAATACAAGCCAACATCATCTCTTGCCTGAACCACTGTAATAAACCTCCAAGTTTACCTTCTCATTTTCTCTCCTAACCCCTTCCAATCATTTTTTTACAGAAAAGCCAGAAAATTATTTTTAAATCATCAATTGGATCCTATGCTATTTTCCAGTTCAAAAACATAAAGTGGCTTTGCATTGCACTTAGAATGTATTCCAAAGTCCTAATTTTTGGCTACAAAGTTCCAGTTGAAATTTCTTCCCCACTAGGACTATGTGTGATGATAATTTTCATTTGCTTATTCAGATCGAGATATCTGGGAGTATAGTGATTTCCAGGCATTTGAACACTCAACTCTTTTCCTACAGTCGGCTGCTCCAGCTCCTTTCAAGTGGACAGCTAGTAACTCCATGTTCTCATAACTGCTCAGTCCCCCGTCTTTTTAGGGCCAGAAGTGATAATGTTTTCTAGCTGTTGCTAGCTCTGGAATTACTACCTTGTCCCTCTCTTTTTTTTTTTTTCCCCCTCCCACATCACGCTCACTCCTTTGTGAATATTCATCATTAAAATTTTCACACATAAGCCATATTACATCTGTAATCTCTTTCCTGCTAGGAATCTTACAAAGTATCTGGTAGTAGAGATGGCCCAGAAAGTGGGTTATTGAATTGGATAGTTCCACACATTTGAGAAACACATGAATAATCTTTTTATAGGGAGGAATAGGACACTAGTAATCCATAACTTATAGAGTCTTTATGATTACTCAAATTTTCACTTGTGTGGCCTGGGCTGAAGTGCAGTTAGAAGGCCAGGGACTGGGAGATCAATTGCTGTGGCACTTGGTCCTATGGTAGCAGTAACGATTATAACAATTGTGAATCAGCCAGCTGATTCTGCAGGCCTTAGAGATCATATGAGGTAAAAGAGACAAATTCAAAGTTTAAGAAAACGCAACTCAGAACATGAGGAGGAAATCAGGAATCTCCAAGGGAACCTTTGAGGAAGCCTTTTATTTCCTATAGTTACAAGACAGACATGGCTGAAAACCAAGCCCAGGACCTGACGGTAAGGACTGCAGAGCTACAGTGCCAGTTCAAGCTAATTCCATGACCATAAAGAAATCTGACCTCCCAACCCCATCTGAGGAAATAAGACTCCCCTTAAATGAAACTTTTAATGACTGCCACTGGGCTGAGTTGTCTCAGAAAGAAATGCCAACTCTCTCTGTTACCCACCACCACTATCTTTCATGGATCCCATGCCCATAATAAGAGTTAGATCCCAACATGGTCCAGATGGAGACATACAAGGCCTGCTCTGGAAGGATATAGTTAATACACCTAAATGGTTATAAGACCACCCCAGTTTGTATCAGCAGGAACCAGGAGCATCTATAAGAGTGGATTCTATGGTTATTAGATGGAGGATGAAAAACATTGATTTATTGGACAAAGTTGTGGGTATATGTACACAACCACAAAAATTACGCAATTTAATGTGCTGGCTCAAGCATCTATGAGTGATTTAATCAGTTAGGTTGGCTAATTATAGGCTAGATTCATTGGTGGCCTATGGTCAAAAAAGGTGGAAATGCTATTAACTTTCCTGGAAAACTAACAGAAGAAATTAAAAGGCCCAGGGAGATAGCAAAATTTAATTCATTTAATATTGCAAACTTCTCAGGTATTCCTCTAAGTATACCTGTCTGAAGGGCAAGAAAAACCCCCTCAAGAAGGCATTAAAAAATGCCTTGGTGAAGGGTCATTAATGTCCTAGAAAAGCTCTGTGGTGGCTATACTCTGTAGGCTGGAGACCATGGTGGAATGCTCATTAGCTCACTCAGTCATTAACTAGATAAATCCCAACTTTGGGCTTTGTGGATTTTAGTATTAGCTAAGCATTAATACTCTCCATGGGAAATTTAAAGAGCAGAGAATGAAACCCCACTTCCAATATTATTTATTTATTTATTTTTGTTGTTGTTATAGGCCTAATAGAATAAAAGTGGATTTTAAGTTTATTTTTCAGGATTTCTGGGACGAGAGAACATACATATTAAGAAAAATACATTATATTATGATATTATGAATAATGATTAATGAAATTTACCAAATATGTCAGTGATGGTTTTCTTAGGACAACAGATTTTAGTTCACAGGAAAATCTTTACTAGCTTTTTTGAAATAGAGTTTTCAAGTAAACATAACAGCAATAACAACAAAAAGATGACTAACATTTATTGAGAATTATGTGCTAGGCTTTGTGTGTTACACACTTCATATGAATGATCTTATTGAACTCTCAGATCATATTAGGGTCTATGTGGTATGGCATATAATTTTACAAATGAGGGAATAGGCTTAGAGAGGTTAAGTAATTTTCCATGGTCATATAGGTAGTAAAAATGGCTAAGACAGGATTGAAACTCAGGCAGTGTTCTCTAATCCAGAGTCTATGCTAAACTGTCTTTCTATTTATGATGCTTTGAGGGAATTATAATTATGTTATTGGTTGGGGATAGCAGAAGTAGGAGAAACTAGGGGGTTAATATCCATCCTAAAAGATGTATAAAATTAGACGTGAAAGGAAATTTAGAAGACATCTAGTCATACCACCTCCTCTTACTGATAAAGAACATGAGGCCCTAAAAGTATAATAGAGAACCCAAATCTCCTGGGTTTTTGCCTTACAAACTATGAGAATTTGTGCCTCTTGTTTCCTCAGTTTTCTAAACTGTAAAATGGGGATAATAATAAAACCTACCTCAAAGGATCAGTCCAGAATTCAATGTCATCTGTAATATATGTATCTGGCTTTCCTCTTTTTTAAAGTTTGTATTTAAGAACAAGAGAACTCAGGACTTAAAAGGGTTAGGAGTGATGACTAAATAAACAACAACCCACATGTGTTACTTTATGTTTTAATTTCCAGAGCTATTAGAATAAAGAATAAGGAAACATCTGGTCAGGAGCACGCATAGCAAAATCAAATGTCGAATTCAAATCATCAGCAATGTTGAAGGTTATATTTTCTTTTCCTTCCTTGGGGCTAATTTGCAGGCAGGAGGTTTATTTTCTATCAGAATGCACCACTTGAAAGGAACAAACAAATTCCATCAACATTTGCCTGTAAACAAAACCAAATAGTTTCTTGGTTAACAAGAAATGCTGAGTAAGCAGTTGGTGGCATTGGTTTATCTGTTTAATCCATGCCAAGGTTGCTGTCTCTGAAATTTTACTGGTCTTTCTTTCATAGTCTCCAGCTGGTTACTGCAGTTCCAGAAATCATGACCTTAGTCAAGACAGGAAGAAGGAGGAAGGAAATTGTGCTAGCCTGCTCTGGCCTTTTTATCAGGAAAAGCAAAAGTCTTCCAAGTAAAACCCCAGCACACTGGAGTCAATGTCTCTTTTGCCGTAATCAGGGCTACCGTTTGTCCAACTGACTTTCTAGTCAATGGAGAGTAGAGTTGTAAATGAATTTTGACTAGTTAACAGTATTACTTTTATTTGTGATTAGTATATGTAGACCACATTCACACAGTAGCTAGGATATATATTAATGAGAACGGGGAAGGAAATTGCTACTTACAGAGTAACTATTAAGTTCTAGGCTATATGTTAGGTTCTTTATGGTCATTATTTTATTTATTCCTCAAGACACCCTTTGAGAAAATAGATAAACATAATATTTGTGAAACCTAGGTCTGAATGACTTGAAAGTCTATGTTTAAAATTGAAACATAAAAAAATGAGAAAAAGTGTAGAATAATAGCCACCAATTACTGAATTCTCACTAAATGTCAGATATCACAAAAGCTAATACATTTAAAATAAATTACCACATTTATCTTCACAATAATCTTGTGAAATATCCTTAACCCCATTTTAAAGATGGATAAATGGAGTCTTAGGGAAGTTGGCTAGCTTGCCCAAGTTTACTCAGCTAAAAATTTGAGGCTGAAGTTGGTATCTAGGCCTTATATAACGCCAAAAAATTGTTCCCAATCACTAAAACAGCTTTCCATTTGTCATCTGTATTCAGAAAAGTGTTGTCTAACCTCTCATCTTAACATGTGATGATTCTAGAAATATACATAATATAAACAACCATGTGGGTGTTGGAAATGCCCACTTGAATTTTTCCCCATTTACCAGCTAGAAATGTCTGGATTAGATTTAGGAGAATGGTCTCTGGAGAAGGAAAGAAAATGTATGTAGGTTCAGAGATGTCTGGTGTAGATGTTGCATCTTAAAGATGATCTGGAATGATTATAAAAGGCAGTTAAATAGAGGAAGTTGCTTAGAACCAACTTGTTCTACCTCTTCTGCCTACAGTGCCATGTATTCTTTATTTAAAGATTTTTAGATGTAAGTAAGGTAATAGAAACAAAATGAAACAAAACAAAACAGAACAGCACCTTAAGACCAGTGTTCTCCACAGAGTAATAGCTTTAACTTGATGTGTTAGAACATTCCAGGACTAGCAGCTATACAGATATAAGGGATTATCAAATATAAGGGATTATCTTTGTTGATGATGACACAGTAACGATAGAGTACTCCCTCCTTTTCCATAAGGGATATATTCCAAGACCCCCAGTATTTGCCTGTAACTGCAGATAGTACTGCACCCTGTATCCGGGTATTTCAAAAAGTTCATGGAAAGATTCATATTATATATTATAATTTTATTCAATTTTTTCATAAATTTTTTGAAGTACCTTCGTATATACTATATACATGCATACCTATGATAAAGTTTAATTTATAAATGAGGTGGAGTAACAGATTAACAATAACTACTAATAAAATAGGACATATGTAACAATATGCTGTAATAAAGTTATGTAAATGTGTTCTCTCTCTTTCAAAATATCTTATTATACTATACTCACCTATAGTGGGGAGACTACTGTACACGCAGTATGTACTCATTAGGGGGTTTAGAATGATCGCCACATGGGAGTGGAGGGATGAGAACAAAGTTTTCTCCTTACGACCTGACTTAAATTTAAAGGTTCTCTGAAATCCTAAACCTCTTCCAAGGCAATAATAAAGGGTTTTAGAAAGAGATGCTTCAACACAATCCACTGAGCAGAATAAAACCATTTGCCCTGTGGATATCAAACACACAGGAAAAAGGGCATACAGTATGGATAATAGCTGACAGCACCGCCAAAGGAAAAAATATATTAAAATAAAAACACAAGTGTGAGATTTTATTGCCAGCACAACTACAACAAGTTTATAAAATAAATTCTGTGCCTCAGGTATCCATCCAGCCTGAACATCTGAATAACCTTATTTCACAAGGTGTCAGTTGATTTGTTAGTTATTAGTTTGGTCCATGCTTATGGGTGAAACCGTCCTCTCTAATGATCAGGAAAAGTAAGTTCATGCAACACTAATCCCAAAGTGGGGGTAATTAGGCATTTCAAGTCCCTGTGGTTCCCTTCACTTTAATAACTATTCCTTTCGGTAGCTTAAAGCTATAAATACATGACATTATACTATACTTTGTAACATAGTTGTTTTTTCCTTTTTGCTAGAAGATAAACGAGTACATATTGAATCTTTGTGTTTTCAGAATAATTCAAATATTTAAAACTTTGCTCTGAGCTTCTCACAATAATACTTTCAATAATGGCACGACCTCTTTATTCTAATAATAACTACAAATAATAGTTATAAGTAATATTTTTTGAGTTTTTACTAAGTGCTAAACTTTGTAAATATTTTTTAGCCTAATTTCACTTAATCTTTTCAGAAACTTTATAGAATATATGCTCTTATTATTTTTATTTCACAGAAGAAAAAATGATCCTCAGAGAGATAACTTTCCCAAGATTGAACAGCTTATAAGTAGAAAACTTATTTGAGTCCAGTGCCTCAACATATACTGACAATGCTAGAGAAATTTAGATCGTATGGCAATCCTAGAATTTAAAACTCCAGTTTTAGAATTATCAAACAACATTTAATTATAACAATTCCCACATAGGAAAGTGAGAGTACTTATAACCATTGCTCCTCAGTTTACAGCAGTGCCTTTTACATAGGGGTGCTCCAATAATGTTTAATGAATGAAGAAATGAGTCAGTAATAAAATCCAAGGAAGTGCTAATACTTGAGTAATTAAGAATAATTCTATTTCCTTATTACCTTCAATCTCATTCAAAGTATTGAAGTATAGAAATTTGCTCACACTATGAAGTTTGATTTCAATGATTTACATTGTTGACTATTTGTATATGGTTCCTCTATGCTCTATGTTATTTTTCCTATTGAAAATGTGTTTTCACCCTGGTTCACCATGGATTCACCCTGGTCCTCTGTCTCGACAGAGACACTCATTAAAGGGCACAGGATCAAAGCCCTGAGCTGATTGACCAGAAGCAAACAGTTCACATGGGCAGAAAGACAATGCCTTAATGAGACAGCCTTCTCTGCTTGCTTGCTGTCCAGAAGAACAGCTTTATGAACCTGCTCCTCATAGCAATTTTTCCTCAAGGAATCAGTCATAGTATTAATTCAACAGTGAGACTTTCACATGGATTTTGAGCTATCCTTCCCAGTGTTCCCATGTTTTATAGATAATTGAGAATTGACTAGTACATACATACATATATATATATATATATATATATATATATATATATATATTTCCTTTAGGGTAATCAATGGAAATAATGGTTATAAAGAAAATTAAATTGTTTTCTCCTTGAGGTTTTGAATTTATAAAAATTTAGTGTATAGTATGAAATTCTTTGGGGAAAATAAAACGTGAGCACAACACTTATTATAATACCTGTTTCTTATTGTCTGAAGTCCAACAATTTATCTTGGTATTCAAGGTTTCGAAGTCCCAGACCCAACATAACATCATTCTCAGCCTTAAATCCAACTTCTTCCACATATATGCTATGTAATCCCAAAATGGACTGTAAATTATGTCTTGGACATTCATTACATTTTCAGTTCTTCATCTCTGTGGAAATCCTATTCATGCTTTTAGGATGCAACCTCCTTTACGAAATAGTGACTGATGACTCCAAATAAGATGATCTATTCTTCTTCTGAATCCCTTAATACTTTGTGCTTCTCTTGTAATACTCACCATGTTCTATTTTTACTGCAGATATTTTTATATTTGCTATTTGTAAGTTTTGTAGGAAACTAGGGTTGGTAGTGGTAGATCGATCCATTGTGGGCGTTGTGGAGGTAAGTATAATGTACAAGAGTCAGAGAACAGGAGGTCCAGTAGGAGAATTACCGGTACATAAGAAATGCCAGTTAAAGTCAATACCATTTAAAAGGAGATCAGACTTTCATAGTAAATAGTATTAAAGATATATGATTAGGACATTCTCTTGAGAAATGAAAATAAGTTTATTTTTACATTTAATATAATTTATATTTGAATAACAAGTCTACTCTAATCATTAGAATAAAGAACTATTCAAAGAATTTTTTCCTCCTCACTTTGAAAAATTATTCATCATTTTCCCCAAGTGTTCTGTAAATCCTTTGATATTCAGATTATTCCCTTTAAAACTGCAGATTGTGTTATCACCCTTGTTGACCTCTCATTTTCAACTGCTAAATTACTAGATTTGGTCATTTACTAATTTGCTAATGATTGTTCTTGTGATTCAAGCAATCTCCAATGTCACTCATTAATTTCATGAAATTTTGCATATTTTGCTAGAAATTCAGTCTTTTAAAAGTGCTTTGTATTATATTTGCATTGCAGTCTGCTACTTAATGAAAGACTGCCAGTCAGGTGAAAGTGCTGAGCTGAAGAGTTGTGGAAGGTCATGTTAAGTGGGAGGAGTGTTTGAGTAAAGACAGACCTTACAAGTGATCATTTTATTGTGTATCATTTTATTTTATTCCTCCCACTCTAGCTTTAGACAATGAACATGGAGACGCGAATCATCTCCTTTGTAAGTTTGGACTTAACCTGCTTTCCTCTCTATTTTTCTCGTTGGTGCTTTACTCAGGGTCACTGTGTATGATTGTGAGTTTTTGTCTACAGAAGGTGCCCTAGAGAAGGCACCTGGGCAAATGCCTCCCTCACCAAGTCTGGCATGAGCTGCATCTCCCAGAGATAACTTCTCTCTCTCTCTCTCTCTTTTTTTTTTTTACATAAGTTCACGTTCACCTGTGGCATACCTTTAAGAAACTATGACAAAGGCACCACATAGGCTAAAGCTGGTCCTGGTCCTGTCATTCTTCTCTTGCCTACTCCACTTCAGCCAGGCATGTCATCTTGCAGGTTCTGCCACACTCCATGCAAACTCCCTCCTCAGGGCCTTTAGACTTGCTGTCATCTCCTATGCCTCAGAATGGCATTCCCTGACCACCTTACCAAAAATATCACCCTCCATCATTCTTTATCCTCTTGTTCTACTCTATTTTTTCTTCTCGGCACCTTCCTTTCTTTCCTCCTTCCTTCCTTTTTTCTTTCTTTCTCTTCTCTCTCTCTCTCTCTCTTTTTTTTGGGGGGGTAGCACTGACATCATACTACAGATTTGCTTATCTCTGCCTTATATCACCTAGAAAAGAGCTCAATCAATATTTGTCAAATAAATGATTTTCTAAATAATCAGACAACCTCAACCTCAACTCTGCAGGTTGAAGAAAAAGGCAGCTTATTTTTCAGAAGCTTAAGAGCTGTGCAGTGAATCTGTCTGTAACTTAGCAGGTTTAGCATGTTGAACAAGGTTTTTTGCTTGTTGTTTTTAAATTTTTTTTTGTTTTATTCAGAAATTACTGTGATAATACTGTACATTAGGCAAATCTGCCACCAATTTGAACCAATTGACCATCATCTAATCCCAAGAAATTTTATATAGCTTCGTGTCCCTAACAAGGATTTTCGGGTCAGCTACTGCCATGTCCTCAAAGAAAGCAAGATGTGACTGGAAATGAAACTCTCTTCTCTGATATTATTTACACTGTGGTTTTATTTTGCCCACTGGTGGTGTCCTGTGATGACCAAGTAGCATTATGAACCAGTGAGTCTCACAGAAGATTTACTGATATAGCAGCCAAGAGACTTCATATCTGTTTGGGATTTCTGTGCAAAGTTTCTCCTGCACAAAGACCTATAGTAAATAAGGTCACTTAGAGATGAGCATTATTTTTTCAATATTAAAAAAAATTAAATCCTAAAAATGTTAAAAGAAAGACAGACAGACAGACAGAAAAGACCATAACAATACATTGAACTTTCAGAAGAAGAGAACAAACCTAAGGATACTAGAGATGTGCAGGATGGAGGGGGTTTGGGGAGTGATAGGTCAGGTAAAAGGCATAAAGAAAAATGACAATTTATAAAAATGAATGTGCTAATAATATATAATAAAAATTTTTAAAAAGAATAGCATAATGAACACACATGTATTTTTCCTTTAGATGTTCTAATTTTTACCATTTTGACACATTTGCTCTAATATCTCTATGAATATATACATTTTAAAAATTCATACCCATTTTTTGCTGAAATATTTTAAGTAAGTTGTAGACCTCATGTTATTTAACCCTAAATAGTCCAGTATGTATCTTATAAGAATAGGGATATCCCTTCACAGAAACACACTATCAGTTTTTATATATAAGAAGTTGAATATTTTCTCAATTATATTATCTAACATTCAGTTCTATTCAAATGTCTCCAATTGTCCCTGTGTGTCCTTTATAGTTATGCAAATATGGTTATTTATTTATTTTTTAAGGATCTGCTCAGGGATCACAATTTGCTTTTAGTCGTCATGCCCCTTTAGTTTCCTTTAATCAATAGCCATCTCATCGCCTTTTTTTTTTTTTTTTTTGGTCTTTCATGACTTTGACAATTTTGACAAATCCAGGCCAATAATTTTGAAAAATTGTTCTGCAATTTGAAGTTGTTTATTTTCTCATTGTTAGTATTAGGTTAAATATTTTTTGTCGGAATGTTACTCAGCCTTAAGTGGTATTTTGACTTTCCGTTGCTTCCCATTGCATCGTATCAGGAGGTACATAATGCTAATTTGTCCCATTACTGGTGATACATACTCTGATTCCTTGGTTAAGATGCTGTAATATTGTAAAAGTACCTTTTCCTCTTCATAACCTGTAAATAATCTGTCAGGTAAAATTTTGAAGATGTGGGATCCTTTCATTCCGTGCTTTTTAGTATAATTTGGTAAATCTTGCCTGAATCAATTCTTGCATTGTTCTTTGAAAAGTGGTGACGTTCTAATGTTATCATTCCTTCTTCCTATAGTAACTGGCATTCTTTTGTTAAAAAGAGTTTTCCCTCTCCCCCAACCCTCTATACATTCCATTAACTTTCAAAAACACAATATGTTATAATTGATTATTTTCTTTTTTAAACATGCAAATTGTCCCAAATTTGGCTAGTTGAATCTTTTAAGCTAGCCACTATGCTTTTTTGTTATGTCCCTATTCATTATTGAGTACTTTCTTGCTTTCTGACATTATAAAAACATTTAAACTCAACAGTAATTTTCCTTTCCTCAAGCCATTTCTCCAAGGAATTCTAGTTCCTTTATGGGGAGAGTGGTACTTGGTAATGAAGACGTTGGCACTAGATGAGCATAATAATGTTAGGGTGGGCACTAGCAATTTCCATTTCTATTGTACCCAGTCCACTTCCATTCCTCTTACTCTTGTTCCATTTATTTAATTTTTGATTTTATACAATTAAAGGATTTCCTTCCTTTGTATTTTTTTCAGATAAGCATTTAATTTCAAATATTGCCACCTAAAATTCTATGTGGTTCCTAAAGATTGGCAAAGAGTGAGAATCCCTCTGTCTTCATTTGACAGCGTGAAAGCTCTAAAATTCCACACTTCACTCAGGTCTTTCTTAGTCACCTCTGTTTGTCTTTCATCTGATTTTTACAGATGTTCTGAAGTTCTCAAAGTAAATAGGGGTAATCAGTGAACCACAATATCTGGAAGATAAAGCAAATGCTTACCTGTTTGCTTCACCATCTGCTCTATTTTGGATGGGGTAAGTACATATTCAGTCCCCACAAACAGCATGCATTTCCCAAATACCCAGGGCGACTGGCTCCAGTTCCATCTGGTTGATTCTGATTATTTCATTACAACTGTTCAGATTTATAAACCTGGCAATTAAAAGAACTTAGACACGCTAATACTTACGTAGCCCTTAACCACTTTGCCTCAAAAAAAGTGTAAGAGGTTTTAGAAGACTTTGTTTTACTGAAGAGACTATTATTATTTTAATGGAACATGTTATACATGCATATTATTTAAAAATATTTTTTTTCTTTTTGGTGTTATCGAGCCTTCATTTACGAACAGAAGATTAACTATAGTTTATTTTAATTGCTTCAAATTTGACAACGGTGAAAAGCAATAATACAAATCCCAGCATTCTTTTTTCTTTTTCTACCAATGTTTCTAAGCAAAGATTAAGAGTGTCTGTGACTTTTTTCAGAGTGCTAATTTCAATTGGCTCAAGTCCATTAGCTGTAGGGAAAAACACCTGGCAAGGCGGTTGGTAGCAGCCCATTCTTGTTAACCTTTCAGCCTTCACAATAACTATCAGCAGGCACCAAGTGAGGGCCTCGAATAAACTGGCATTAAAGCTGCCGACAGCTAATAACTTTTTATGTGTTTCCAGGACTAAATAAAAGAAAATGTTCTGATTAATAAGAATCAAAAATTTTTCAAATTCCATAACCCTAGAATTGAATAATTTTTAGACATATGAAGTAAAATAAAGAAAAGATCAATGTGGCCTTTCAGAAGACATTTTCCCATAAATAAAATAGATTTCCAAAATATATTATTTTGGCTCTTTTATTCCAGTTTAATTCTCAGCTACTGTGCTTTTTTATTTCTTAGTAAAAGAGAAAATAGCCAAGAAATTGATAACTTAGTATACCAACTACTGAAGTAAAGTTTTAACCAGATTTTTTTAATGTGTAAAATCATTTCTCATAGTGAATTATAGAAGCCCCTTAACCTGAATAATTGTGGGAGATTAGACCTCAGTCCTGCAGGAGGATTGTTGTAAGGAGAGCATTTAAAGGCTTCACAGACACTCTTCTTTTTGCCTTGCCTATAAGAAAACCAGTCTTCAGGTGGACTGCATCTGCTAAGAGAACCTGTTCATCACTGGTTATGTGGAAACTAAGGTGGGCTTGAGGAGTTGCAAGAAAAAGCCAGAACAATGACGGTCCTGCAAAAAACTAGACAGAATCCATTTTCTTTCTTGAGTCAGACAGCTGAGATTCAGTCACCAGACAGAACTCTAGTGTAAAAAAGGCATGAATAGAGATTGGGTAGGAAGCCAGTTTATATCATTGCTGACTGTAGGCAAAAACCATTGAGAACCTTCAGTGCACAAGAACGTGAGGTTTCTTAGGGACTTGTCTCAGGTAACTATGGCGAAAGTAGGATAGAGAAGCTATACATATATAATGGCTCAGCTCCTGTGGATAGAAGGGAATAAAATTATTTTTGAGAATGGAGAAAGACTCCTGAGACTGAGAAGAGTCCCAATACAGTAAGGTAGGACTTCACCCACTTCCCAACTTCCAAGCTTATCACCCAATCATGGAGGGTCTGGTGAAAACAGTATATGCTATGGTTTGAATGTTTGTCCTCTCCCAAACACATGCTGAAATGTAATTGCCATTGTAATAGTATTAAGAGGTAGGTCCTTCAAGACATGTTAGACCATGAGGGCTCTGCCCTTAATGAATAGATTAATTCCATTATCTCAGGAGTGGGTTCCTTAGAAAAGGACAAGTTTGGCCTCTTTTTTCTCTCTCTCACCCTCTTTGCCCTTCTGCCATGTGATGCCTTCTGCTATGTTATGACGTAGCAAGAAGTCCCTTGCAAGATGCTGGCAACTTGATCTTGGACTTCCCAGCCTCCAGAACTGTAAGAAATAAATTTCTGATAGTTGTAAATTACCAAGTCATTAATACTTCACTATAACAGCACAAAATGGACAAAGATAGTACCCTTGGCTGTTTGCACGTGGGAGCTAAGACTGTAGAAACAAATTCAAGTAAGGCCTCACCTTCTTAACATGGAGGGGGCTGTAAAATAAGATTTTATTTTAAAGAATGCAAGTAATTACTAGTGGGAAAAATGTAGTAGGATAATACTTTGAAATCTAGTTCTTTAGAGTCCTTAGCCTTTCTTTTAGAGAAGGCAGCTAAAATATTTCATATATTTTTATATCAGGGAATGGATATAAAAGTCAGAAATGAAGAGAGAAAAGAAGAAACAATTTTTGAAAGGTCTTTTCAAAGGACCTTTGAAACACCTTGTTGGGAGAAAGGCCTTTGGAGTTTCTAAAGCTTAAGGTTAAAACAAACAAACCATGGAAAAGGAAGAACACATGATCTGGCAGAATCAGTATCTCCCATGCTCAGCAATTAAATAAAATTTACTTGGACTGAGAAGAAGAGAGTGATAATTAAGAGGATAAGCAAGAAAATTTACATGTGGTTAGGCCCCTGTGTTCTATCCCTCCACATTTGCTTGAAAACTGGGGAGGCAGAGAAATCCCAGACCTGACAGCAAGATGCATTCCCTCTTTCCCAGTGAGTACCCAAGATAATCCCAAGATCCAGACCTCCCCCTGGTGCCCAACATTGTCTGGGAGCAAAAGGAAGACTGGAGTGGCAGGTCGAAGATGAATGAGACTCAGAATTTCTCTCAACCTAGGGTGGTGAGGGAGGACAGCTGGCTGTTTCCCGTGCCTCTGAGAGGCTGTATACACGCAGCCAGAAAGAGAAAGCCAGACTGGAAAGTTTTCACAGGAGGGAGCAACGGAAAACTTGGATGCAACATGCTGTTGGAAAAATGGCATCTGTACACTTACTTTACACAGGATTGCCACAAACCTTCAATTTTTAAAAAATAAACACGGCATTTGCAAAGCACAATAATGTGAAGCACAATAAAATGAGGTATGCCTGCATTTTGTTATAACAGCCTGAAAGAACTAAGAAAATCCTGTTATTGACACATTGGCTAGAGTGATCCTTTTAAATTATAATCATATCAGGTCTCTCCTCTGCAAAATGTCTCCATGGCTTTCCAACTCACGGTAAAAGTCAAAATCCTTGCTATGTCCTCTCTATATAACTATGGGATCTGGCTCCACATCACTTATCAACCCTCTTTTCTCACTGAATACCTCAGCAACTGACTTCCTTGCTGTTTTGCAAACCTATTCAATATATTCTCATACAAGTCCTCTGTACTTGCTGCTCTCAAAAATCATTTAATAGAATGTTCTTTTCTATTATTTTGGCATGGTTAGCTCCCTCATTTTCTTCAGATTTTTATTCTGCACATATAAATTATTTCTATGTTATATATTTTACTTATTGATCTTCTTTATTGTCTATGTGCTGCTTGACAGTGTTTTGTTCACTACATTGTATCTGGCCCTATAGTAATACTTGGTGTATGGCAAGTACTTGACCAATATTTATTGGATGATCATTTGGTAAATAAATAAGTATTTACCAAACTATCACTAGCTTCTTTTCTAGTTGTATTTAATAACTGGTGGATACGTGAAATAAAACTATTTTACTAAAAGAATTTTTTAACCTGTATTCTATGCTTTTTAATTTAAAAATTCAGTATTTAAAATGCTTCTTAACATAAATGTATTAGTCTGTTTTCTGTTACTGATAACAGAATACCTGATACTGGGTCATGTATAAAGAAGAGAGGTTTATTTCTTACAGTTTGGGAGGCCAGGAAGTCCAAGGCCCAGGGGTCACATCTGGCAAGGAGATTCTTCTTGGTGGGAACTCTCTGCAGAATACTGTGACAACACAGGCAATAACATGCCAAGAAGGGCAAGGGCACATCTATTAATGTGCTCACTTGCTCTCCTTATAAAGCCACCAGTCCATACCCATGATACCCATTAAAACATTAACCCATTACTCTACAAATGGATTAACCCATTCATGAGAGCATAGTCCTCATGATCCAATTACCTTTTAAAGGTCCCGCCTTTCAACACTGCCACATTGGGGATCAATCTTCTACATGAGCTTTAGAGGAGACAAACATTCAGCCCATATCAACAAGTTTGTATTTGATAAAATATTACTTTTGTCCTAGTAAATATACTTCCTGAGCACAATGCTATCTGAAACTAGCCCTGTGATATAGTTTGGACATGTTTGTCCCCCAGAAGCTCATGTTGAGATCTGATCTCCAGTGTGCCTATGGCGGGAGGCACTTGGGTCATAGGGGCAGATCCCTCATGAACAGGTCAATCCCCTTTCTTGGGGAGAGGGTGGTGAGCTCTCACAGGAATGGATTAGTTCCAGGGAGAGCTGGTGGTTAAAAGGAGCCTGGCACCTCCCCCCCCCGCTTCCTCTCTTGCCATGTGATTGCCTTCCACCAGCTGGCTGCCTGCTGCTTTCTACCCTGAGTAGAAGCAGCCTGAGGCCTGCACTAGATGGAGCTGCCCCAGAAGCACGAGCCAAGTAAGCCTCTTCTCTTTATAAATTACCCAGTCTCAGGTGTTCTGTTATAGCAACACAAAACCAAACTAATACACCCTGTTAGTAATAGGCATAATGGTTATTTTTCCTGATTTTAAATTAGTTCTTTATTCTAAAATGATTTCTGGAAATCACAGAGTAAGCATTATGCTTTTGAATGAAAATGGTGTGTCTGTGGACAATCTTATGTTTGCTTTCTTCTTTGGTTATGTTGTTCTCTTTCATTAGAATTTTCAACCTTCTTATTTCACCCCATGGAAACCCTAAATATTAAGGGTTTACTATTTTTAATATTTGCTAATGTATTTTTCTTATTAATAAACTGATTTTTTTCTGCACACTGTCTACTATTTTGGCATCAGGGAGATGTATGATGAGAGAGATTGTACTCCCTGAAAGGAGGAGAGTATGATGCTGGAGACCACTGTAATGAAATTTTCAATCTAATGTCTAATGCTTTAAAGCCCCAGATTGGGCAGGAAGTTTATTGTACATGTAGACAGAAAAACTAGGGAAGAGGGGCTATTGCTTTGTTCAGCATTTGGTTCTCCAGTGGTGTGAAGATTAATTCTGGATGTCAACTTAATTAGATTAAGGAATGCAGAGAAACTAGAGAAAGCTACATTTTTAACTGTGTCCATGAAGGTGTTTCCAGAAGAGATTAGTATGAGAATCTGAGTGGACTGGGTGGGAAAGATCTACCCTCAATATGCGCTGGCACCATCTAATCCACTGGGGGTCTGGAGAGAATCAAAAACGGAGAAAAAAGGTGAATCTTTCTCTATCTGCTGGAGCTAGAACATACTCTTCTCTCTTGTCCATGGACAGCAGAGCTCGAGATCTTCAGCTTTTGGGTACCAGAACTTACACCAAGGACACCATTGGCTTCCCTGGTTTTGAGGTCTTTGGACTTGGACTGAACCATGCTACTGGCATCCAGTTTGCAGACGGCCTATCTTGGGACTTCTCTTCACAATTGCATAAGCTAATTCCCCTAATAAATCCCCTCTCATTATTTATAACATCCTATTGTTTCTGTCTCTCTGGAGAACCCTGACTAATACAAGTAGGAAAGTGATATTCCAGAGCTGCTCTGGCCAACATGCAGCAGACCGGCACAGTGGTGTGGTGGACAGAGGATCTTATTTACACATACATGCTTCTTTCAGTTCCACAGTACATGGACACTAGTTTAAGGACAGTGGTTTAAGGTCCTGGTGTGGTGGGAGCAACTGGAGAAAAGGACAACATAGAAGACATGGCAGAGACTCAGAGGAGGCTGCAGAAACAGCGAGCAGAGGGGAAGCTGCGTGAAGTTGGAGAGGTAAGAGGTTGGGCCAAGCTGAGAAATTTAGGACCACAAGGGTATAGCTACAGGGTAAACAGGCTAATTGAGTGAATGATCACCAGCTAACATCCCCAAAGATTAGCTTGAGGCTAGAAAGCCTCCCTCTCCCTGAGGCCAAGGTTTGCCTAATTGCCCCTCAGTGCACAGTGTACTAGGGGTCAGCAAATTGTAGTCCATAGTCTAAATAGTGCCGGTGTATTTTTTTATGTCCTATAAAGTAAAACTGGTTTTTATATTTTTAAGTGGTAGAAAAAGAATGAAAATGTTTTGTACACTTGAATATTATATGGAAATCAAACTTCATATAAAGTACCCATAAATAAAGTTTTATTGGAACACAGCCTCACCCGTTCACTTACACCTTGCCTATGGTTGCTTTCCTGCTGCAATGGTAGAGTTAAATAGTTGCAATAGAGATTATATGGCCAATAAAGCCTAAAATATACTATCTGGCCCTTTATACATAAAGTTTGCCCACTCCTGCAATACGCTATCTTAGAAAATAGCCTAGGGAAGAAGAGGACTCTGAAGAACTGAGCCATAACCTGAAAATGACTGAATTAACCCCAAAGAGACCGTTGAATTACTGAATCCACTAAATTTTAACTAGATTAGTCGAAATTTAGGATTAGCAAGAAGGTGATGCCAGTGCTGCTACATGTTCCTAAATGGCTCAATAGGGTGTCCTCTGTTATGAGGTGAACTCAGATGGAGAGCAGTTTCTTGGTCCTCGATAGACTCAGTGCAGATTTACTCACACCTTATGTGAGTATGATACCTTCCAGCAGGTATCAAGCACATAAAGATTTTACCACAACCCAAGATTATGAAACCTCTAGGCAAAACTGTGAAATAGCTTTTTCAAAAATAACAGTCTCTTTCCTCCCACTTCCAAGTCTGTTGGCAACTGTACTTTCTCGCTTTCTAAGGTACCAACCTCACTCAGGCTGTCTTATTGATGTACTGTGTCACTTGGGCCTGTCCTCCCCTGTTCTCCATGAGACAGTGGAAAAACCTCATTTGTTTACTTTGAAATGTGACTGTCTGATAGTTATGGATATGTTAAATGTCCCAGATATTTTGAAAACAACAGTTTATTAATTCCTAGCAGAAGAACTTAAGAGGTAACATTTGCTTGTGTGCTTTTGGAATTTAACCTTTAGATTTATGCTAACACAACAGGTCAATTTGTAAGAAATCACATGTATATATGTGCTATTTTCCTTTATTGGTGTTTGAATTTGCATCACTTACTCCAATTGTAAAGGAGAAAAAATATGTAAGAATTACTGTTGATTGAATACACATCTGGATTTGTATGTCGACTAATAATGAATATAGAAGTAATCACCTATTTTTGAACCTTTTGAACTTAAACATTACTATTGGATAGGGGTTATTTTTCTTACTAATTACATTACAACCAAACTCTTAATAAAATTACCTCCCTCATTTATTAAGTATTGTTAGTGTTAGGTATAGGTTTTTTTGTTTGTTTGTTTTTTACTTAATCCGTAAGAATAACTCTGTGACTAGGTATTACAATATCAAGTTTACAGATGAGGATAGTAGTCCAAATAAATTTAATCACTTTTGCCCCTCAAGGTTATTATAGCTCGTAAGTGACAAAATCAGGATTTAATCTCAAATCTGTGTAACTTCAAAGCCTATGCTCTTAAGTTGAAAATCTTAACCACTACTTGAACCTACTTTCTATGTCTGAAATATATTTTTGTAAACTACTTAAGTTTTTTTGTTTTGTTTTACAGTTGTTAAATTTTTCTAAGTATGTCCTCAAAAACATTTGCAGCCTATTCCTTTGTTTCTCTGACCCTCAAGATTAAATAGCCCAGTTTAGCTATGCCAGCATTGTTCTTGGTAAAGGAGATATGGCAAGGTAGCAACTGATTGTGCAGAGTTAACCTTGAAGTTGTTTGATGTTAAGTCAGTTTTACTTAAGAATGTTTTTTCAACCCCAAGGTCCCTTTTATTCTGTCATACAATTTGCTGTCAAACTAAATGAGGCATTTAAATAGAATGACCAAAGATAATGACTGTAACAAGGGAGAGAGCAGTTCAATTGCTGTTGTAATGTCATTCTGATCTGAATGACCCTGTTATGTGGGAGTCATGATACAAGGGTTGTCAAATAATAGGACCCTAGCCAAATAATGAAAGTTTCCAGTGGGCTGGCATTTTTTAAAAAGTTGCCTAAAGGGTATTTGCTATAAAACAGGTTCAGGAATGATCACAACACTAACTGGAGGTACAATGTCAGAACAATGTACTCAAATTGGTCATCAAACCAAATGTCATTAAAATCTGTTTCTTACTATAGCTGTATAGTGTGGTCAAATTATTAGGAGAGAAGTTGTGGCAAGCAAATTGGCTTGGCTGCACTGTGAAACAGAAAGATCAATGGACAATTGGGTTCATAAGAAGGATTTTTGTGGTAGAAAAAAGTAATTGCATAGCATCCAGATTACATGACAATCTAACAGAATTGTATGTTCTCTTTCTTTCTTTCCTTCTTTCCTCCCTTCCTTCCTCCCTCCCTTCCTTCCTTACTCCCTCCTTCCCTCCCTCCATCCCTCCCTCCCTTCCTCCCTGCAGTGCAAAGATTGTAGAGACTAGTATTATTTGTCTGACTTACACAAAGGGGCTTTTAAATCTCACATTTACCTCTGAAGTTTCAGTCATATAAATTTGGCAACTATATATACTTGACATTAATTAATCTCCAAAAGAAATGGGCTATACTCTACAACTTACTGTTAGTTTTTTCATGCATCATTGCCCAGATTTTCATGTTTCATTAGCCACAAGAGAGAGACCAGTTTTGTTTTTTAAAAATTTACTCAATGACATTCTATCATTTTCTTCATTATTTCTAAGTAGAAAATCTCATAATCTTCCCCATAAGTCTTCTTTTTTTCTCTATTTAATATATGATATGATCTTAATGCCCTAGTTCATGGACTTCACCTCATGAATACGAATTCTAATGAGAAAAGATTTTGATTTTGTGATTCTTACATGGCCTTGGATTTTTTTTCTTCTAATAACAAGAACAGTATTTTTGTTTTATAAACAGAAGCTAAATGTGAAGTGCTTTTTCTTCTCTATCAAAATTCACTATAACTACTTTTCATGTCCTTTTGTCAATTATATATTATTTACTTAATAATGGAATATGTCATTTGCTATTTGTCTGTAATATTAATCCTCAATCCCCTTTTAGTTTTGATATGTGTAATCATTATTTTATATGATCAAGGAGAAAAATAATTTTTAAATGTCATCAACAGAATTTAAAAAAAAACAGTTTATAAGAAACAACTCTACATATAGGACATCTGAAAAAATGGACTAAATATCTATTAGAAACTAGTGACTTGCAACAAAATGTCAGAAAAACAAATAAGAAAACATGCGTCTCTTTCTTCTATTTGGTAACTTCTCCCATTGAATCGATGGTATTCTCAGTCTTGCTTAAAGAACTAGTATAATATTCAACAAAACTCTCCTAATTTTGGCACAGCTGGTTTGTCTCTACTTTCTGAAACATTCCCTCTCCCTCTTTACAGCTGACTATTCTTGATTCTCTTCCTATCTCTCTGAGTTCTTCTGTGTCTTTGCCTTCCCCTTAATTCAGTATTTTTCCAAGTGTGATGTTGGTCCACCTGCATGCACCATAATCATCACAATAGGATTCTTATTCAAATGCAGATTTTTCTAGATCTTAGTGCAGGCTTCCTAAAGGGAAATCTCCTAGAAGGGAAGCCCAAGAAACTCCTAGCAAGTTTCTCAGAATGAATCTTACTCACAGTAAAGTTTGAGATTTGTTATCTTAAATGATGGGCTATTTCAGTTTTCCTCCACAATTCTGTCCCAGACACACTGAAATTTTCTCTTCTGTCCAAAAATGCATTGAACTTCTTCTGCCCTCCATTGTTTGTGTCAGTTCCAATCTAATTCCTGAGTCTCAGACATATTTCCCCTTGGAGAACTACTCACACATACCTTGAATTCCCCTTGAACTGTGAGAAATGCCCTCACCCGTCCAAGGCCAAAGGATGGACATGGAGACACGAGGTACAGCGAAGTGAGACTTTAATTACAGCCTTGCAAGGTTCAGGTGTCTGAAGGGCAGGCAATGGAAAAGGGCTGTAACAAGCAATTTATTCCCTAGTGTGCAATCCCTGCCCCCACCTCCCCATTGGCTGGGAGTACTACAGGGTTCACAATATTCCCAGATGACATCTAAGAGTACCCCAATTTACTACCCCCTTGTAGGAAATTTCTTTGTCTGAGGGCTCAGGACAAGCCTGCGAAAAAGGCCTGCTGAAACCCTGTGAAAGGCAAAACATTAGGAAATGAAGAGAACAATAAAGGGCTAGTAACTCATTACCATCTCAAAGACAATTTATCCATTTGAAGTAAACAGTTAAGGACTGGTAACTCATTACCATCTCAAGGAGAACTTTATCTGTTCAGCAACCCCCCAGGAATGTCAGACAACTTTTGGGCTGGGTCTGAATTATTTCTTAAAATGAATCACTTAGATTATTTTTTTACGGAACCCACTTTTCCTCTTGTCTTTCCCTTTTCAGTGATTGCTTTCACTTATAACTACACAGCTGCCAGAACCAGAAAGTGGGAGGTAACCCTGATTTTTGTCCTTTCCTGGTGTATTCATTCACTTACAGGCTACTGTTCATTCTGCCACCTTAAATATCTGTACATTCCATTTAGTTCTCTCTAGTGCCACCATCACTAGCCTTGCTCTGGCCCCCATCATTTCTCATTGACATTATTACGCCTGAGTTTTTATGTTTCCCCTCTCACTATTAAAGTTCCATGTATTCCTCTTCTAAGGTGGTAATCAAATTCTGTCACTTCTTTGATTAAAAGCTCTCAATAGCTCCCATTTACTTTTTGTGTAAAGTATAAACTCCTTAGTGTGCTTTAGATTGCCCTTCCTTGATCTGGTCGTTGTCAGTCTCTCCAATTTATTTCTTACCACTCCTAGCCTCATGCTTTATAATTCGGTCATACTGAATGTCTTATAGTTTCTTCAAGTTTCCATGCTGTTTTTTTGCCTCTGGGCTTTTATATCAAGTACTCTTTCTTCCTAGAACCCTGTTTCCCACCCTGTTTACCCTGATCATTTCTACTTGGCATTAAGGTCTCACTTCCTTTGGAATGCCTTTTTCTCACCTCTTGGTTGTGGGCACAGCATCACAACAAGTGTCCCTAAAGAGGAAAAAGGGGTGTTGACAGCATTACTCTAAAATTTTATTTCATTCATAGTATTTTTCAGAATTGGGTCAAATAGCCACCTGTAGCTTCAAGGGAGGCTAAGAATAAAAGTGTCTGGCAAAGGGAATGCAATATTAAGATCAATGCAGACAAGTCATGATTTGTCACTCAGACCACATAAATTGTGGTTGAGAACAAAATTGGGATCCTGTTAGCAAGAAAGAAGGGAAAATGGCCTAACAGGAGGAAATCAGCAATATTTACCAGGCTTTCCTTTACAGATTGACACTACAGGGAGTTGCCTAGCTGGCCTACTTCTTAATCCAGCCCTAGTTATGCACCCCACCCTACCCCAACCCCAGAGCTGTTTCCAAAATCAGAAGCAAATGCCTGCAGGGCTCTCCCAGTCAAGGTTAATGTCTAGGCATCTTGTGTTTGCTGCCTCTTAAGGGAGCCTCTTGCTACTTTGCATGCTACTTGTTTCTGAAGCTGAAAAAACACTGCTTAAAAGGATTAATTTGGCTGGTGCTCCAGAGAATTTGGAAAATAAACAACTGTTTCTTTTTTGTCAATATGGCAATTAAGGATGGAAAGATTAAAGAAAGAAAAGTAAATGCAGCTTTTATTTCTACAGTAGACTGATAGGCTAGTGAGTTACTGAATAAGTAATGAGCCCCAGAATAGTTTGGGATTAACGAATCCAGTTCAGGGATAAAATTCTTTACTCCTTCAACTACTCTGCATGCCAAAGTACCCAAACATGGCACAGACAGAAGCTTACCAACTTAGAATTGAGAATTTGTGTTCATTTGACTGTGGTATAAAAACGTTTTTATCCCAGAGACACAAATCTGCCTGAATATTTGGTTTCAAGTAAAAGCAGATTTTTTCTGCAGCCAAAAGTGTTACTTTTGGTTTTATTATGGATGAGAAAAATATAAATATATAGACATGTTATTAGAGAAAGTGATCCAATTTTTTGATTTTTAGTTTATAAGAATTCATATTCTAACAGAGTGAATACTAGTTCCAGCTCTGCTGTCAATTTACCTGTTAGTGACCTTGGCAAATTGCTTAATCTTTCTAGTACTGTTTTCTCATTCTTTAAAGAGTAGCAATGATTTCTCTTTCTCCATTGGGTTATCGAGGGCTCTGTGGCACTTCATTATACTTGTTATGCCCAATTTAGTGCCTGACATGTGATACACACTCAGTAAATAATTTTTAAAAATAAGATATAGAATTAAAAATCAAATGGAATCGGTATATAAAAATATTGTGAATTACTATGTAAACATAAGTGTTATTGTTTTCAAGGAACAAAATTTCAATAAATTGAGTTTTAAAGATCTAATTGGCTTTTATTAGTGATTCATGACCTGATCAGCATTGAATATGCAAAATAGGAGGAGCTCTGCCAGTTGTTGCACAGTGATTGGCTTTTGTAAGGCAACTTTAGCAGGAACAAAGAAACAGCATAATGCAAAAAGTGGATTGGGTTACTTTCCTGGAAGGGTTAAAGCAGAGGGGACTTCTTTCTTATGTCAGCCCAGGTTTACTGGGCCCCTTTTGATTTATTGCTGTGACTCTCCTGTTTGTTAGACTGGCCTGTTTGGGGATTTGGCTATCACCTTTCTCCTGATTTTTCAGAAGGTCTGATCTTACAAGTGAACAACATAGGTCTTGGTTTGATGAGGTGGAACTTTAGCACGAGTGACTCCATTTTAAGCCCGCCATCTTTTCGTTCCCATTTTTCTTCTCTTCTATGATATAAGCAGAACTTGTTTCAAAAGCTACTGTCAGAAATTAATGGATAAATTAAAACTGCATTACAGAAATATTTAATTTGCAATATTGTTAGAAATCCATTCAGCAATCTATTGAAATTGACCTCACCTACAAACCTTCAGAATCATTTTTTGAAGTACATTTCATTTATAAGCCATTTTAGCCATTTAAAAAGCAACTTTATCATTTCAGCTTTCTTCAAAGGCCATTTGCTAGGTAAAGTAGCAAATGGAGTAGGTTTTGATGTACTGTGGTTTTTATCACAGTAAATTAATAAACAACTAAACTTGCTGAAGAGTGGTCATGAAGAAGAGAACTCACTTATTGGAACATAATTTAGGACGAATTTATGAGGAAGTTTTCCCCAACTATTCCAGTTCCTGGTAGACTTGAGGTACTGCGGCCCTGGAAGCGTGTGGGAAGTATTGCTGAGAGGAAAGGACCATGGCAGTCGCTCTCTCTCCAGCAAAGAACATCAGAACGTCCACTTAAAAATATGCATCTAATGCTTGCATACCAATTCTCTTACATAGTTAAAACCTCAGAAAAAGTGGGGGGAAAAGGGACATTTTTCAGGGGACTATGTGTTTTAGGAATGCTTTTGAAATATCAGGAGGAGAGGAAAACCCTTAAAATACAAATATAGTAGTTACTGTTACTTCTCTCAGTTTCTCTTTCAGAGCTGCAGTAGCCAGGTTTGACTGATGACAGGTATAAAGATGCTGTAATAGGACTCTAAATTACTATAAAGAGGTCTAATATTAACCAAATGATTAATTCTTTAACCACTAATTGTAATCAATTATTTAACTAATGTCTACTAAAGAGTCAACATTGCAACAGCTGTAAACAAAAGAAATATCATCATTCAGAGAAAATGACTTGCATATAGAAATGAAAGTGGATCACACTTGGGAACACTACCCACTTTGTTTTCCTTTCTTGGTAATTGTCTTTTAACTCTGTAGCCTTCATGATTAAACTAGGCCATGAGCTGCTGCCCTAGGGAAAAAGAACAGAAAAGAACTCTGAAAGGCAGTCGAATTCTTGACTTTATAGCTCCTAAGTAGGCTTTTGTAATTTTCCATTGAAGATATTCATCGGAACCTAAAGAATATTTGAAAAACAAAAGCCAGGCACTATTGAGACATTAGAGATTTGTAATAAAATAGCATAGTTGGGCTTGAATACTTACACTCAGAACATGGACTTCACACCAAAAACCACAGGGTTGAAAGGAGATGAAAGGTGAGTCATTTTCTTTACCCTAAAGAAGATAAAAGTACAACTAGCTTGGTATGGGTTGAATGTCCCGTCTGAAGCTCAGCTCCTATGGAAGACTGATTCACAATGTGGCAGTGTTGAAAGGTGGGGCATTTAGGATGTGATTGGATTGTGACGGTCCTGCTCTCATGGATGGATTAATGGCTTATCATGGGTGTGGAGTGGTGGCTTTATGGTGAGCACATGAAAGCTCTCCTCCCATCCTCACCATCTGATACTGGGTCACCACAGGATTCTATAGAAACTTCCCACTGAGAAGAAGGCCCTCACCAGATGTGCCCCCTCCACAGTGGACTTCCCAGCCTCCAAAATTGTAGATTTCATATTCGTTATAAATTACCCAGTTTCAGGTATACTATTACAAGCAATAGAAAATGGACTAATACATGGTTTAACTGAGGGAACTAATTGAATTCGATGTGACTGGGATTTAAGTGCTGATGAGACCCTGGAAAAGGGCCATTGGCATACACCCCTGAGTAGGTGAAAGTAATTCTGATGTAATACTAATTCTGTAAATACTAAAGTGCTAGCTTTGGTTTTTGTTTTTATTATGAAACTTAAAAAAAAATAGCTATTATCAAAATAAAGAAAAAAATCACCCATAATCCCACCATCCCAATAATATATATTTCAGTGCTTATTCTGCTAGTCATTTTATCTATGCATGTATATATATTTATTTAATCTATGTATACTTATGTCTGTATCTGAGTTTGTACTTGTACCTAAACCCGAAACTCAAATTGCATCTGGAGCTGTAGCTGTAGCTGCACCGATCTCTAGATCTGAAAGTAGTATGTCCTGTAAATTCTGGGAATATAGTGACAACTGGAAAAAAAAAAAAAAGAAAGAAAACGTAGTCAATATTTATAACAAAGCTATTCCTTTGAACCTCCAAATATAAGCAGTTAGGAACAATTCACCAATAGCCACAAAAGCTACGTGGCACCAATATCTTCATCAGAAGAAACAAGAAGGAAGCAAGGGATGACTGAGAGACTCAAACATAGGAACCCACCAAATAGCCAAGAGAAAAGTGCAGTGGGTCCAATAGAGAACAGCAGCTAAAAGGGGAAGGGATTTTTGCCTATTCCTGTTATGCGTGAGGCAAGGATGCACAGGAAGGCTTAAAGAGCTGTAGCTGTCTAGCCTGTATGAACTCTTGAAATCGATCCACCAAGATTTCCTTCCAGAGTAGAGTACCAAACTGCCAACAGTAGAATCAAAATAGGTCAAGATAGTGACAACAGCAAGGTAGGAAAGAGGATATCCAGGTGAAACTGGGTAAGGAAAACAGAATTAGAAAATCTCAGTAAGCAAGTCATCCTATTTTTTAATGCTACACACAAATACTAGAAGAAAGAGCTCTATGAAGTTAGAAAATGCAATTTGAACCACATGAGTTAGTCCATTTCTGTTGCTAATAACAAAACACCTGAAACTGAGTAATTTGTAAAGAAAGAATAGCTTATTGCTTACGATTTTGGAAGCTGAGAAATCCAAAGTTCATGCAACACATCTGGTGAGGGCCTTGCTGGTGGTGACTGTAGCAACACAGGGTATCATGTGGAAAAACGGCTGAGCAAGAGAGCTCTAAGCTTCTCAGTTGCTCTCCTTTATTTATTTATTTTTATTTTTTTTTAACTGGTAAGGGGATCGCAACCCTTGGCCTGGTGTTGCCCGCACCAAACTCAGCCAGTGAGCGCACCGGCCACCCCCATATAGGATCCGAACCTGCAGCCTCAGCGCTACCACCCCTGCACTCTCCCGAGTGAGCTACGGGGCCGGCCCAGTTGCTTTCCTTTTAAAGCCATCAGAACCATGTCCATTACTCCATAAATGGATGAATCCATTGATGAGGACACAATCCTCACAATCTAATCACCACTTTAAGGTCCCACCTTTCAATTACCATAATAGGATTTCCCACTCTCTTATCACTGTCACTGTGGGTATGAGTTTAAGGAAAATTCAATCCATATCACCAAGATTTCTTCTAAAAATTCAGGAAAACAATTTTTACATAAAAGTGAACAACAAAAAAATTTAAGATTAAATACCATTAAAACTTACCAAGATACAAGGCCGACCCCGTGGCTCACTCAGGAGAGTGCAGCGCTGGGAGTGCAGCGGCGCTCCCACCGCGGGTTCGGATCCTGTATAGGGATGGCCAGTGCGCTCACTGGCTGAGCATGGTCCAGACGACACCACACCAGGGGGTGCGGGCAACACCATGCCAGGGGTTGCGATCCCCTTACCAGTCACAAAAAAGGACAGGAAAAAAAAAAAAAAAAAACCTTACCAAGATACAAAGAGAATGGGAGCAGAATAATATCTGCACAAACAACGAAAGCATGCCAGAATGATATGCATTTGAAAATAAACAGCAGATTCTCTTTGTGAAACCTTCTTTGACATAGAGTAGGTTTTGTAACCTGCTGGGTGGGAGATTTCTAAAATGCAGGCCCTGATATTGAGGTCTTTTATTATGATTGTGGTGGTGCTGAAATTGGGCAGCCATCCATCTTCCTGGCAGAGATTCATTTAGGTGACTCCTAAGTACCTGAGTGTTAAATTTAGCCAAGTATCTTTGGAATAAGAGGATCTCCTTGAGGGAGCTAGGTGTGTGTATTAGTACTTAATTTTTAACAGTGGCTGAGCTCCAATTATCTCTTGTCAATTTTTGCAGGGTATTCTCCAGTAGAATACCACAAAACTCAGTTTTTGCCTAAGGTTTTTCTTAAAACAGCAGTCCTTGCTATTTCAATCTGTCAGTTTCTGAGGCAAAAGAGCATGGCTGAGCATTCAAGGTTACATTTCTTATTTCTTATCACATACCTGGAACCTCTCTCCAATATAGTATTTTGAACTTAATAAGCTTTCTTGCTATAAATGTGAGACCTGTAGTTCTTCATATTGTTCTTCTTTATCTTGTGGCTTATACTCCTTTCATCAGATCCACCTTTGTTTGTTAAAAAGTGAATTAGTTAAAAGATATTTCAGGAGTGTATTAGAATATATAGAGTCACAGAGGTACATTGGAGACTTATTCAATCCCTACAGTTTATATGACAGAACTAAAAACTGAGACCAGAGAAGTTATGATTTTCCATTGTGCATGAAGCAAGTTCACAGCTGATTTTTTTTTGTAATTCTACTCAGGATGTGGATTAGTTTATATTGTACTTCGTGTAACAACAGTGAACATAATTCCCTGGATTATTAATGGCTTCAAAAAAGACTAAGTTGTCAATATGGATCCTCTAAAGTCACCTGCAGAAAATACATATTACTGTTTGTATAATTGGTTTTCTAGAAGCATGGACGCAATGCTAAATAAATTAAACCATGTTTCAATATTGTTACATTGATATTTGTTCCATAATGTTCTACTTTACTTTGCACTACTAATACACTTTGTATTTAGGAATACTTGGAAAAATGGATGATACCCGTTTATGAGAGTTTTAATTAAAGTAGTAATGAGGGCTTGATTACTGAAATTAATGTTGATTGTAATAAAGTATCCTTCTTCCTGACTTCTTGGCAGCCTTGCCATGTTGACAGATTCCTTCTCAGGAAGGTGGGCTTTCCTCGTCTTGATGGCACATGAGAATCTGAGTTTCCCCAAATACCCCATGAGGCCTTTGGCTGTGTCTCCTTTGTTTCCTCCTATTTCATTCCTGTCTCTTAAAGTTAGCAATCTCCATGTTTCTTTCCTTGATTCTTTTCATTTCTATCCCCATACTCTTTGTTTTCTCAAATATTTCCACAACTTCAACATGATTAGATGATTCCAAGTACTAAATGAGGGTACTTCAAAAAGTTTGTGGAAAAATAGAATTAAAAGGTGATATGAATCTTTCCATAAACATTGTGAAGACCCTTTGTACTTTCAGTGTCAATGTTTTTCTGACTACCGACACTGCATTTCTAACTGCCTGCTACATATCTTCACTTTAATATTTCTGCTATATCAAGTTCCATATGTCCGAATCACAACTCATTACTTCCTCAGTAACCTAAACAAACTCTCCCTCCTTGTTTCCCTCCTTCTCTTGATGCTACGTGTCTCTCCCAGCCACTTCTCTCCAGTTGCTCAGGCTCAAAGCCGAGGGATAATTTTTCCCTATCATATATCATTTCCTTATTCCTGACATTCAAAGAGCTGTTGCTACGGTCTGAATGTTTGTGTCCTCCCAAAATTCGTATGTTGAAACCTAATCCCCGAGGTGATGGTACTAAGAGGTATAGCCTCTAGTGAGTGACTAGGTCATGAGAACAGAGCCCTCATGAATGGGATTAGTGCCGTTATTAGAGAGCTGTAGGAGCTTGTTGGCCCCTTCCCTTCTACCATGCAAGGACACATGGCAGGTGCCATCTGTGAGGAACAGGCCCTCACCAAACACCAAGTCTGCTGACACCTTGATCTTGACTTCCTAGCAGTACATTTCTGTTGTTTATAAATTACCAGTCTAAGGTAAGTTGTTACAACAGCCCAAATGGACCAAGACACTTGTCAAGCCTTGAGGATTTTACTTTTTAGATGTTTTCTCATCTATCCTCAATTTCCATTTCTCTTTTATCCTAATTCATCTCTTTATTAACTCTTTCCACACCACTGAAAGAGTTAACTGTTGGTCTCCTTACCTATGAAGTCTTTGTAAATTATCCTGAAACATATGTTATGTTAAACTGCTTAAGGCATAGCTTCAGCTCACGTGCTCAAAGGCTGCCCTTGGTCCCCACTATGTAACAATGTTTTTTTAAACTTTTTTTTTTTTTTTGTCAAAGCATAATATTTTCTCTGGGAAATGGTTCCAGACTATCTTGCCATTGTCCTTTCTTTCAGTTTTCTACATGTACTCTACACAAGTGCTTCTCAAATTCAGTGTGTATGCAAATCCAATGTAGATCAGGCACTGTTCTTGGAAAATTTAATGTGCTTTGTTGGTTCTGCACTATTCACTGTCTGCAATACCTTGTTGTCCCATCTCCCTCTTTTATAAACCTGTTCCTCCTACAAAGCACATCTCAAGAGCCAACCTATTCATGAGATCTTATTTGCATGAATTTTCTATTTCTTTCTTCAATATTCCCATACATCTATATGTATATTGTTCCTAATGCTTAAATTATGTTACCTTTCATGATAGTTTCCCAAATAGAATATAAAAATTTTGGAGACAAGGGCTATGCTTTATTGCACTCTATATTCCCTATATGCCTTGCACAACACTTCATATGCACTAGATGCTTCGTAAGTATTGTTTAGATGGAATTATTGTACATGGTTGAGCCACACTGGTAGAATAAACCACTAGTAAACAGATTTCAGTTTATAATTAATGTTTGTGATATTTCCTGTAAACTGGAAAAGCTTAGATTCTCGTTAGCTGTGGCCTTTTCAGAAATGTTTGTATAACTTTCAAATACCAAACTCTGCCCTATTGTTAAAATAACATCAGATTTCAAGTCAACTTGATCTTTGAGACTAAAAAGGAAAATGCTAAGTATTACTGAATATGAAGAAAGGTAAATCTTTTTATTTTTTCCCAGGAAAACCTAAATTGGTACAAATAAGAGGGAGGAGGATGTTCATGTAGCTGAACTGGATTCTTTTAACATCTTTAATACGCTGTTTGAGAAATTTTGTGTTCTTAGTAGACTGAGATCACTACTTGTTGTCTCAGTTTGTCAGCCACCCAAGCGGAGGGAATTCATTCATTTGTTCATTCATTCATTCATTGCTAGGAAGTGGGAATTGCTGGAACTTTAGATTTGAATGAAAAATACCTCTGGGGTGCTTATTCTGCCATTCACATTTCTTCTGCTATTAATATGTGCCAAAGAATGTGTCACAAATGCAGAATTTAAAGTCGTCATCATTTTTCTTATAAGATGAAAATCCAGTGGGAGAAATAGAAAAATAAACAATTGCTAATAAAATATGTGACAAGTGATAAGTTAGGGAAGCTACAGAACCTAAAAGAATAAGTAGGATTTGTTTTGTAGAGAGGCAAAGGAGAACATTTCACACTGAGCAGTGTTTCTGTGTCTTTTTTTTTTTTCATTATTACACTCCTAAGGAGTCTTTTTTATTTGTTAACTTTTTAATTAGTTAAATATCAATAACTGTGTACAATGTGTGATGACCAAATAAGTAAAATTTGCATGTTCATCATTACAAAACATAATCAACCTTGTGTACATTAACCAAATTTCTCAATAGCCCACCTCCCCCTCCCCCTTTCGCACCTTGCCTTCCCTTTCCCACCTCTAATAACCACAGTTCTGTTCTCTCTTTTTGAAAGTTCAATGCATTATTGTGATCTCTTCTTCCTCCTTCCTTCCTTCCTTCCTTCCTTCCTTCCTTCCTTCCTTCCTTCCTTCCTTCCCTCCCTCCCTCCCTCTCTCTCTGTCTCTCTCTCTCTGTCTTTCTTTTCTACTTATGACTAAGGACATGCGGTACTTCTCTTCCTCTGTCTGGTTTGTTTCATTTAACATAATTTTCTCCAAGCTCATCCATGTTGCTGCAAATGGCAGAATTTTATTCTTTTTTATGGTTGAGTAGTATTCCATGGTGTATATACATACCACATCTTCCTTATCTGGTCATCTGTTGATGGACATTTAGTTTCATTCCAACTCTTGCTATTGTAAATAGAGCTGGGATAAACATGGGAGTGCAGGTATCTCTTCAACATGATGATTTTCATTCCTTTGGATATATACTCAGGAGTGGGACTACTGGATCACATAGTAGTACTATCTATAGCTGTCTGAGAGACCTCTGTAACATTTTCCATAATGGCTGCATCAACTTACAGTCCCACCAAAAGTGTAGGAGGGTTCCCCTTTCTCTGCATCCTTTCCAGCAGTTGTTTTTCTCTTTTTGATATTAGACAGTTTAGCTGGAGTGAGATGGTGTTTCAGTCTGGTTTTGCTTTGCATTTCCCTGATGATTAATGCTCTTGAGCATTTTTTCATATATTTGTGGACCATTTGTATGTCTTCTTTTGAGAAATGTCTACTCATCTCTTTTGCCCATTTTTTACTTGGGTTATTTCCTTATTATTTTACAAAGTTGTTTCAGTTCTTTATATATTCTGGATATTAATCCCTTGTCAGATGTATAGTTTGCAAATATTTTCTCCTATTCTATGGGTTGTCTTTTCACTCTGTTGATTGTTTCCTTTGCTGTGTAGAAGCTTTATAGTTTGATTTAATCTCATTTGTTTATTTTTACTTTTGCTGCCTATAATTTTGAAGTCTTATTTGTAAAGTCTTTGTCCAATTCTGCATCCTTCAGTGTTTTCTGTATATTTTCTTCTGGGAGTTTTATAGTTTCAGTATTATATTTAGTTTTTAATCCATTTTGAATTGAGTTTGTTGTATGTAAGAGGTATGGGTCTAGTTTCATCTTTCTACACCTGAATATCCAGTTTTTCCAGCACCATTTGATGAAGTGGCTGTCCTTTCTCCTATGTACGTTCTTCGTGTCTTTGTCAAAGATCAGCTGGCTCTAAGCACATGGGTTGATTTCTGGGTTCTCCATTCTGTTTCATTGGTCCACATGTCTGTTTTTGTGCCAGTACTATGGTATTTTGGTTACTATAGCTTTGTACTGTAATTTGAAGTCATATAGTGTAATACCTATGGCCTTAATTTATTTTATTTCATTCCTTGCTCAGGATTGCTTTAGGGTCTTTTGTTGTTCCATATGAATGTTCAGATCATTTTCTCTATTTCTGTGAAGAATGTCATTGGTATTTTGATGGGAATTGCATTGAATCTGTAGATTGCTTTGGGTAGTATGGATGTTTTTGCGATGTTAATTCTAATCCATGAACATAGAATTTCTTTTCATCCTTTGGTGTTCTCTGTAATTTCTTTCAACAGTGTTTTAGTTCCTGTTGTAGAGATCTTTCAACTCTCTGGTGAAGTTCATTCTTATGTATTTTATTCTTTTGGTAGCTATTGTAAATGGGCTTTCTTTCTTGATTTCTTTTTTTTTTCTGAAGTTTGTCATTGGAGTATAAAAACGCTACTGATTTTGTATCCTGCAAAATTACTGAATTAATTTATCAGCTCCAGGAGTTTTTTGGTAGAGTTTTTAGGTTGTTCTGTATGTAAGATCATGTCTTCTGTGCCCAGAAACAGTTTGACCTCATTTCTTCTGATTTGGATGCTCTTTATTTCTTTCTCTTGCATGATTGCTTTGGTTAAAACTTGCAATACTGTGTTGAATAAGTGTGGTGAGAGTGGGCATCCTTGTCTTGTGTCTGTTCTTAAAGGAAAAGCTTTCAGTTTTTTCCCCATTCAGGATGATAGTGGTGGTGAGTTTGTCATAAATACCTTTTATTGTGTTGAGACACTTTCATTCTATACCTAATTTGTTGATAGCCTTTATCATGAAGGGATGTTGAATTTTGTCAAAAGCTTTTTCTGCATCTATTAAGATGATCATATGGTTTCTGCCCTTGATTTTATTGATGGCTGTACCACATTTATTGATTTATGTGTGTTAAATCATTCCTGCATCCCTGAGATGAATCCCACTTGATCATAGTGTATAATCCTTTTGATGTGCTGTTGTATTCTGTTTGCTAATATTTTGTTGAGGATTTTTGCATCTATGTTCATCAAGGATATTCACCTGTAGTTTTTGTTGTTATTATTGTGTGTCTGTGTGATTTTGATATCAGGGTGATGCTGGCCTCATAGAGTGAGATTGGGAGAAAAGCCTGTGTCTCAAATTTTTGTAATAGTTTGAAAGGGATTGGTATTAATTCTTCTTTAAAGCTTCGGTAGAATTCAGCAATGAATCCATCTGCTCCTGGGTTTTTCTTTGTTGGGAGACTGCTGATTATTGCTTCAATCTCATTGCTCGTTTTTGATCTGTTCAGATTTTTGTTTCTACTTGGTTCAGTCTTGGTAGATTGTATGTATCCAGAAATTTATGCATTTCCTCTAAATTTTCAAATTTGTTGGTGTGTAGTTGTTCATAATAGTCTGTAATGATTCTTTGTATTTCTGTGGTATTGGTTGTAATGCCTCCTTTTTCATTTCTGCTTTTTGTTATTTGGGTCTTCTCTCTTCTTTTTTTGGTTAGTCTGTCCAATGATTTGTCTATTTTTTTATCTTCTCAAAAAAGCAACTTTTTGTTTCATTGAACTTTTGTATCATTCTTTTGGTCTCTATTTTATTTAGTTCTGTTCTCATCTTAATTATTTCTTTCTGACTATTAATTTTAGGATTTGATTGTTTTCTATTTTTAGTTCTTTTGAGGTGTAACATCAGGTTGTTTATTTGAAGTCTTTCTATTCTTTTGATGTAAGCATTTATTGCAATATACTTCTCTCTTACTACTGCTGTTGCAGTATCTCATAGGTTTTGATAAGTTGTGCTTGAATTTTCATATACTTCAAGGAATGTTTTGATTTCCTGGTTAATTTCTCCTTTGATCCATTAGTCATTTGGGACTATGTTGTTTAATTTCCTTGTATTTGTACAGTTTCCAAAGTGTCATCTGTTGTTAACTTCTAATTTTATTTCATTGTGGTCTGAAAATATACTTGATATGATTTCAATATTTTTAAGTTTGTTGAGTCTTAATTTGTGGCCTAACATGTGGTCTATCCTGGAGAATGATCCTTGTATTGATAAGAAGAATGTATATTTTGCAGTTGTTGGATGAAATGTTCTATATATGTCTGTCTAGTCCATTTGGTCTAAAATGCTGTTTAAATCCAATATTTCTCTGCTAGTTCTTTGTCAAGATGTTCTTTCCAGTGCTGAAAGTGGCATATGAAAGTCTTCAACTATTATTGTGTTGGGATCTATCTCCCCCTTTATATCCAATAACTGTTGCTTTATATATCTGAGTGCTCCAATGTTGGGTGCATATATACTTATGATTATTATAGCTTCTTGCTGCATTGACTCTTTTATCATTATATATTGTCCTTTGTCTCTTTTCATAGTTCTTGGTTTGAAATCTATTTTATCTGATGTAAGTATGGCAGCTCCTGCTCATTTTTGATTCCCATTTGCATGGAATATCTTTTTCCATGCCTTCACTATTAGTCTATGTGTGTCTTTATTGGTGAAGTGAGTTTCTTGTGGGCAGCTTATAGTGGGTCCAGTTTTTAAATCCATTCAGCCAGTCTACATCTTTTAAGTGGGGAATTTAATCTATTTACATTCAGGGTTGTTACTGAAAGTTATTACGTTGTTACTGCCATTATATTACTTTTTTTTTTTTTTTTAAAGATGACCGGTAAGGGGATCTCAACCCTTGGCTTGGTGTTGTCAACACCACACTCAGCCAGTGAGCGAACCGGCCATCCCTATATAGCATCCGAACCCGTGGCCTTGGTGTTATCAGCACCGCACTCTCCTGAGTAAGCTGGCCCTATATTACTTTTTTTATGGTTGTTTTATATCTCTTTTGTTCCTTTCTTTTCCTTTTATTGTTTGTCTTTGTTGTTGGCTTGTTTTTTTTTGTAGTGATAAGATACATTTCCTATCCCTTTCTTATTTGCATATCTGTTCTACGTGCAGTTCTTATCCTTTCTCATGTATTTATGGTGATATATATCACTTTTTTGATTCCAGATTGATGGAATTCGGATGTATTGTCCCCTCCAAAACTCATGTGGAAATTTTATCTCCAATGTGGTAGTGTTGGAAACTGATTGAGTCATGGTGGCAGATCCCTCATGAATGGATTAATGCTCTCCCTGTGGGATGGGGATTAATGAGTGAGTTCTCACTCAATTAGTTCCCACGAGAGTTAGTTGCTTAAAAAGACCATGGCACCTCCTCTCTTTCTCTTGCTTCCTCTCGCTATGTGATCTGCTTGTACCCACCAGTTGCCTGCCACTTTCTGCCATGAGTAGAAGCAGACTGAGGCTCATGCCAGATGCAGATGTCCCAGAATCGTAAGCCAAATAAACCTCTCTTCTTTAGAAAATTACCTGGTCTCAGGTATTTCTGTTATAGGAACACAAATGAACTAAAACACAGATGTAGTACTTCTTTGGGGATTTGTTGAAGGGACAGTCATGTGATGCTGAATTCCCACAGTTTTGTTTGTCTGATTAAGGTACCATTTCTTCTTTATTTCTGAAGGAAAGCTTTTGTGGATATAGTATTCTTGGTTGGCAGTTTTATTTCTTTCAGCACTTTGGATATGTTATCCTGTTTTCTCCTAGCCTGTAGGGTTTCTGTTGAACAGTCTGCTATTAGCCAGATGGGTATTCCCTTATAGGTGATTTGATGATTTTCTCTTGCTGTTTTTAGAATTCCTTCTTTGTCTTTGACTTTTGACAATTTGACTATAAAGTGTCTCAGGGAGGTCCTTGTTGGTTGAATGTGTTTGGTGACCTTTGAGCTTCCTGGATCTGTAAGTCTGTATCTCTCCTAATACTTGGGAAGGAATTGGTTATTATTTCATTAAATAGGCTTTTAATGCCTTTTCCTTTCTCTTCCCTTCTGATATACCCATAATACAGATGTTTGTATGCTTAAGGTTATCAGAAAGACCTTGTAGGTTTTCTTCCTTTTTAAAAATGTTTTCTTTCTTTTTTTTTTTTTGATACAATTGTGTTAATTTAAAAGCCTGCCTTGTAGTCCAGAAATTCTGTCTTCTGTTTGTTCTAGCCTGCTGCTTTTTCTCAGTTGCATTTTTTATTTCATTGAATGAATTCTTCAATTGCAAGATTTCCAATTAGTTCTTTTTTATTGTTTCTACCTCTTTATTGAATTTCTCATATATGTCCTGGATTTTTCTTTTCTTTTTTTACTTGATTGTGATTTCTTAACTGCTTTTTCATCCATCATGTTGCATTTCCTTAGTATTGCCATTTTTTATTTCTCTTTATGCAATTCATTGACTTCCTGTTATTTATGGTCTGGTTTTGGAGAGTTGTAGTCTTGTTTTGAGGGAGTCATGTTTCCTTGTTTTTTTTATGCTTCACATATCTCTGTGTTGATTTTTGGGTGTCTGATGGTGTAATCATTTCTTTTAATGTTAGGAGTGGTTTTTGAAGGCAGAGACTCCTATAAAAAAGTTTTATATTGACAGTCAGGTTGGGCATTTTAAGTTTGGGTCTGTGTGAGTGTGGTAGTATAGCCATTGGTGACTTATTTAACTGTATTCAATTTGGAGCTGTCTTTGGGTGCCTTTGTGGCCTAGCTGGTGCAACTTTCTCCAGATTCTTGTTGGGGTGAATGATCCTCTGTTGGTTAGTGACAAGTATACACTGGCACAACAGGTCCTGGCAGCTCTGTAGAGGGCCACTGGATCAGCTGTTGAGCCTGTAGCAAACCTGTAAGGAAGCAACAGGCCCCAGTGCCTCTGTTGGAGGGCTGTGGGGGAGAAGGGACTACTGCTGGGCTGACTGTCATTGTGGGCACCTATGGGCTCAGAAGGTCCATGGTTGTGCAAGGTAAATGCATGCAGTTGTGGGGAACAACTACTTATTGGTGGCTTCCCCACCCTGCTGGTCTGCCTGTCCATGTGGGGAGGAGGAGGTGTTGCATGGCATCAGATGATGGGGTCTCAGTCCCTCTGTCTAGCCTAGGCTCCAGGCATCCAGGATTGTGGTGCTGCTGGAACCCATGCAAACATGTGGAGGGTCATGGAGGAACCTGTGGGCTCAGTGGGTCCACAGCCGTGCAGGGCAGGATGTGAATGTGGGGGACTGCTACATTTGGTGGGTTTTTCGTTTAGCTTATTTACCTGCTTGCCTGGTGGGGAGGGAGTGCTGCTTGGGCTCAGATGCTGAAGTCCTGGTCTTCTATCTGTTCTAGGCTCCAGGCAGCCCGGGCCGTATTCCCACTGGTGCTTGTGTAAATGTGGTAGAATGCAAGCAGGGCCTTCAGACAAAGGGAGTCAGTCTTACTAGGTCTGAGGCATGGTGGACTCGAACCATGGGTTTGGCTCCAAGATGGCTCTGCATCTCAGCCATTCAGGGCAGCAGGGTTTTCCTATTCTTGGGCTTCCACTATGAGACAGTGCAGCTACACTAACTCCCAGCTACTCTCCGATTTGGCCTGGGTCCCAAAAAGACTGGGTAACTCTCCTGTGGCAGGGATCACAGGCATTTGTGGAGGGTGTGGAAACAGCTGAGGTCTTTCCAGCTTATCTTCACTCTGCCTGATTCTGAGCTGGTCCTTGTGGCAGGGCAGAGGCTGGATGCCCTGATCAACCCTCTATGATGCTGTTCCCATATTCCATACTTCATAAGGATCGTATCACTCTCCTGGTGCTCTGCGTCATATTTCCTCAGTCGATCTGATCAGAATATATTTGTTTGTCTGTTTTTTTGGTCTTTTTTTGTGGGGGCGACTAGTGCCAGACTTCTCTAGTTGGCCATCTTGGGGAAAAGCCAGGAGCCTTTTAGACCTTTCCCCCCAGTCCCATTGAAACATTAATACCACAGATATATTGAATGTCTCTTTATATATGATGTGGCCCTTGTTCAAGTTGGCTTCTACAATCTAGGTAGCAGAAGGAAGGAACATATAAGTAAGGGGATGGTCATGTGACAGCTGCATATTAAGGCTGTAATCCAGAAAGCTACCACATAGCACCTCAACTCACAGCACATTGTCCAGGACTTACTCTCATGATCATACCTGGTTGCAAAGGTGAGAGGGTAATGCCGTCTTTATATTGTCATGGCCATTTGCCCAGGTAAATGGAAGAATGAGAGGATGGATATTGGGAATTGCTCAGGTTTTTTACTCCCTGCTAGGGATTTTTGCTTTAAAGATATTATTTTTAATAGACAAGTCAAATTGTAACATTTACTAAAATAAAAATAAAATGCATTAAAATGACCCACAGTCTAAACTTTAACAAATTAAACTCCTTTTATACCTTTTATTCCCATGTATTTCTTATCTAGGCATACTTCTTATATTATTACAATTAGTCAGATACAATTGTTTCTTTTCCATATAGTGTTATAAGCATTTTTCTATGTTACTATAGAAGCCTCTTAATTTTAATGACTTTAGATAAGCTATAGTGAATATTTTCATATATATTAACTATTCTTTGTTTTGAGATAATTTATTTAATCTACCTGACCACCAAAAGTGGGATAATTGGGTCAAAAGGTATGATCATTTTGTGTGCCTTGCAACACACAAAAAGTTATTTTTCCAAGAGAAATCTTTCAATTTATTATATTTTATAAGTTATGTATGAGAGTGCCTTCTTGATTGCCAAATTTCCTTATTTTATTGATTTAAAAAGGCATAGCAACTTCTCATCAAGATGGCAGAATGGAAGGTACCCAGTGTCACCCTCTCCCACAATCAGCCAATTTACAACTATTAAAAAGCAATTGCTGCCAAGCTGGGGCCACCAGAGCTCAGGGAAAGAGGAGCAGAGGCCTACAGAATTCATGAAGGCAGGAGAAGCCATGATGAGAAAAAGAAAGGACCTATCCAACTGTTTTGAACCCCAGCCATTTTAAGGCTGGACCTGGTGAGCACATGGAACAAGAGCTGGCAAAGCCACTGCTGTGCCCTTTGTATGAAGTTGCTTGGAAGCGGCAGGGGAGAAAAGGGCTATGGTGGCCCCCCAGGCCCGCAAGGCCACTAACAGAGTTCCTGTGGACCCACATAGGAGTGGAGGGCCACAGACAACTTAAAAAGGAGCTACTCAGATGCTGGTGAGTCATCACAAGGATTGGTGCATGGCTTGCCCCATGGGAAGTGTTGTAGTGTCAGGTAGGGTGGGGAAGATGGGCCCACCAGGGGAACACTGGTAGACAGCATAGACAGCTAATCTTCCCTCCAATTAGCACAGGCCCACCCAGTGTAGACTGGTCATAAGTATAAAACTGCAGGGAGTGTAGTTTGCTGAAAAGACTCAGGCCCAGACCAGTTTCCATACAACCCAGGTGTACCAGAACTTACAAGACCTAGAAGTACTTATGAGGTCAACAATTAAAACCTGAGCTGCACAGAAAGCCTTCCCCAGGGAATCAGCAGCAAAACAGCAATTTAGCTCAACCACAGGGCTCAAGTGCTGGTTCTCACAGGAAGTTCCCCCATTTTAGTAGTAAGCAAAGGAAACAAATTTGTTCGAGTGCAGAGTTTAAGTGGTGGGAACAGTGAATAATCCAACACAGAACTGAAAGTAAAAACAAAATCCGAGAGATGGGTGACAAAGTTCTGATATTTGCCAGTAAAGGTCTAATACCACCAAAGAACACCTATGGAACCTAGATGGACCAGAAGCTCCCCAGGCTGCCAAGCTAAGGTAAGGGGAGAGTTGAGGGCCTCAGCCGTGCTCCCCCAACATCTGCATCCAGCCTGGACTCCCAAGCCATGGTGTGTGGCACCGAGGGCCTCAGCCACACCACCCCAAAGTCTGTATCCAGCTCAGTGATGACCACTGAGTCACTGCTGTAAATGCCCAGGGCTCCCCTGTGGAATGAGGGTGGTGCCATGGGCCATGACCACATCACCCACTTCCTCCTCCTTCCTCTCTATTTCCTTCTCCTTTCCCCTCTCTCACTCCCCTGTAACTGCTCCACATCTTACAATGTAAATACAATTATAAAAATAATTTAATATAAAATTTTTAAAAAGGCACTTTAGTCATATTTCAGTATGCTCTTTTGACACCTAGCAGAGTTGAACATTTTCATATTGATTTTTTTTAACTTATCAACTTTAGTTTCAACTGTTCATATATTTTTAAAATTTGGTGTGATTTTTATACCAATTTGCATAAACTATACAGTATTGATATGGTCTGTGGTATATAAAATCTGTTGCAAATATTTGCCTGTATCTGTTTTCTCATTATTATTATGAAGTCATCATTATCATTATTATTTTAAGTACATTTTTACAAAATGTAGTCTGGCAATCTTTTTACCTACTTCATTTATGCATATGGAGTTTGCATATTTTATAATGATGTATATTGTGAGGTGTAGCTTAAATTTGTTTCTCCACATCTCTCACCAGTTATCACACACCATTTTAAAGTAGCTCCTGTCTTCACATTTACATTTAGCTTTTTAAATACATAAATATAAAATATATGTATGTATGCATATAGGTGTAATCTGAAATTTTTTTATCCTTCTGTTTCATTTTCATTTTGCGATAATTTCCACTGATTTAATGATGTTTTAAAATATGTTTGGCAATGGTGAATAATGTCAGCTGTTATTTTACCTGCGATAACCTTTTTTTAAATTAGTATATTTTGAGAGATTCACCCATTTTTTAGGGTACTTATTTTTTAATGAAATAACATTTAAGAGGGCAAAAACCCACTCATAAAATTGGCTTTGGCACAGGAACTAAATTTTAAGGATGTCAAATGAGTAGAGGGGAGTAGAGCAACACCCTCCGTCAGTCCTCGCCCCTTGAAGCAGCAGCAGTACTTGTACAGGACACTTCAAGGAGTATTTCTGTTCACAGGCGCCAGAGGCTCTTGCTCAAGTATCTGTCCATTATTCTAAGGCTAGATTACCTGATTACCTCACCAATTATCTTTTTTGGAATGTGGCTTATATGAAGTAACATTTTGCTCCAACTTTACTCTTCAAAAGAACTTTACCTTCTTTATATTAGCATATGACCTGGGAAACAACCACTGGTAACTTTTCAATCCCTGTTCTAGAGACTAGAAGAAGATCAAGGAAGAGAAGAGGAGAGAGGAACATTAAAAAAAAAAAAAAAAGATGAAAGATGCATGAGAGAGAGAGAGAGAGAGAGAGAGAGAGAGAGAATTAGGAAAGAATGACTGAGATTTCTCTGATGTGTGGTAGTTCTCTTTTGATACTTTTCACATTTAAGTGCATATGAGTATTTTGTTTGTTTCTTTGAGTTACACTAATTTTTCTAACATCTCATGTCCTACACCAAACCAAAATACCTACACTAAAACAAAATACCAAAAATTTAAGACTTATTGCTTACTTTAGAGTACCTTTACATGTACGTTTACCCTCTTTTTATAAGAACAAATGTGAAATAATAAACAGGGGCTAATTTACATGAATTTACCTATTTAGACAATTATAACTTGAAATGAGTTTCTCTGAAGTTGACTAAACCATACAGGTTTACAGTTTACATCAAATAATTCTTGAACTGAACAATTCCATTTGCGTATATATAAGCTCAATATAAGGGACAAGGATATCATGGTTTTAAACTGTTTATCCTATTTTCTGATATAGATTTTGCAGAAAAATTAAGTAGAGGGAAAGTTGCTTATTTTGACCACTTGATTTCAAAATCTATCTGAGAATTTCTAGGAAGATGGTAGACTAGAGGAGCCCAGGGTATGCTACCATCACCACTGCCACCACAATAATCAGAACCATTGTCCAGTCCCAGAACCACTGACCACTGCAGAGCACCTCCGCACAGAGCAGCAGTCTTGTGGGTAGCCTGTTGCTGCAGCCGCAGATGCTGCAGATAGGTGGATGTAACCATTGCTGCCTTTGATGCCCCAGGTAGTTAACCACACTGCTGCCAAGGACACCACAGATATGAGGGAGATGGCTGCAGCCACCAGTGCCACTGCTGCAACTTCCATTGTTGCAGGCACCACCACCACCAGCAACATCAGGCAGCCACCATCACTGTGCAAGCAGCCCGCTGCTGCTGCCATGTGGGCATCACTCCAAAGCCACTACCACAGCTACCACAGCTGCAAGGGTGGTATGCTACCAAAGTAGCAGCTGCAGCAGCCACTGCCACTGTGCTGGCAGACTGCCACCCACTTGACTGCATTGACACAAAGAGAGTCACAAGCAGAGTCTGGGAAAGAAGAGTAATAGAAGAAGCAACTGCTATGCAAATGACTAAACATCAATGTAGAGATACTAGAAATATGAAAAAATAAGAAAATATGAGTCCACCAAAGGAATGCAATAATTCTCAAATACCTCACCCCATAGAGCAGGAAACCCTGGAAATGGCTGAAAAGGAATAAAAATTTTAAGAATCTTAAGGAAACTCAATGAGATACAAGAAACACAGTTAGGAGACACAATGAACTGAGCAAAACTATTCAGGATATGAAGGAGGAAATTTACAAAGAGATTAATACTTCAGTTCTTCTGTGTAGCAGAACGCATGGAACTTATGGAGTCATTCAAATAAATAAAAAATCATAACTGTGAGCTTAAGCAGCAGGCTACAGCAAACAGAAGAAAGAATTTTTGATCTCAAGGTCAGTCTCTTCAAAATAACTCAGGCAGACAAAAAAAAAAAAAAAACACGGACAAAAAATGAAAAAAAATTAAGCAAATGATGAAAAGCTAAGAGAGATAGCAGACAATTATAAGCATGCAAACATCCCAAATCAGGGGTATTCCTGATGAGGAGGAGAAAGGAATTGTCATTGAAAACATATTCAATGGAATAATAGCAGAAAACTTCCCAGGTATAGTGAGAGAAACAGACCTTAAGATTTGGGAGGCTGAAAGGTTCCCCCAAAAATTCAATCCAAAAAGATCCTTTCCAAGACACATTATAGTTAAACTGGTAAAACTCAAAGGCAAAGAGAGAATCATAGAAACAGTAAGAGAAAAGCATCAAGTCACCTGCAAGGGAGTCCCCATCAGACTAACAGCAGACTTCTCAACAAAACTCTACAGGCTAGAAAAGATGGGGTGATATATTCAGAATACTAAAAGAAAAAAAAAAAAAAAAACTGCCAGGCAAGAATTCTGTACCCAACAAAACTATCCTTCAGAAATGAAGGAGAAATAGTGTATTTCCCAGACAAACAAAAACTACAGAAAATTACAGTAGTTCACCACCACATGACTGCCACAATAAATCCTCAAAGGAGTCTACATTTGGAATCCAAAAAAATGATATTCACAATCATAAATACATAAGAAAGAACAAAACCCACTGGTAGAACAAAAATGCAAACAGGAAAGAGAAAGAAACTGTAACTTACCACTTCCAAAACCAACAAACACGAAAGACAAACAAAAGATATTTAAAATATACAAATGAAAATCAGTAAAATGCTAGGAGTAACATCTTTGAGTAACAACTCTAGATGTAAATAGATCAACATCCCCAACAAAAGATGCAGACTGACTGATTGGATTATTAAACTAAACCCAACTATATGCTGTCTAGAAGAGACTCATTTCACCCATAAAGACAAACACACTAAGAGAGAAAGATGGAAAAAACATGTAGCATGCAAATGGAAACCAAAAATGAGCAGGAGTAGCTATTCTTATATTGCATAAAATAGACTTTAAACTAAAACTATAAAAAGAGACAAAGTATGCCACTACATAAAGATAAAGGGATCAATTCAGCAAGAAGACATAATAATCATAAATATATATGTACCCAACATTGGAGGCACCCAAATATATAAAGTGATGCTATTAGACTAGAGGAAAGAGATAGACCCCAATACAATAATAGTGGGGACCTGAACACCCCTCTCTAAACATTGGACAGATCATCTATGCAACAAACTGATACAGAAACACAGGAATTAAACCACAGTTTAGACCAAATGGATTTGGCAGATATGTACAGAACATTTCATCCAACAGCCACAGAATATATATTCTCATCAGCACATTGGACCATTCTACAGGATAGACCACATGTTAGGTCACAAATCAAGTCTCAGCAAATTTTTAAAAACTGAAATCATTTTAAGTATCTTTTCAACCACAATGGATTAAAACTGAAAACCAATAACAAGTAAACTTCTGGGGCTATACAAACACTGGAAATTAAACAATGTGCTCCTGAGTGACTTATGGGTCCAAGAAGGAGTTAAGCAGGAAATAAAAAAATTTATTGAAGCTAAGGAAAATAAGAACACATCATACCACAACCTGTGGGATACTGCAGAAGCAGTACTGAGGGAGGTTTATTATAATAAATGCTTACATCAAAAGACCAGAAAGATTTCAAATAAACAACCTAATATTCCCCCCCAAGACTTAAAGAAATAATTAGGACCAGAGAAGAACTACATTATATAGAAACTCGGAAAATGATACAAAGCATCAATAAAACAAAAAGTTCTTTTTTTTTGAGAAGATAAACAAAGTAGACAAAAAAAGAAGAGATTAGACCCAAATAACAGAAGTTAGAAATGAAGAAGAAGAAATTACAACTACTACAACAGAAATACAAAGAATCATTAGAGACTATGATAAACAACTATAAGCCAACAAATTTGAACACCTGGAAGAAATGGATAAATTTCTGGACACATACAAACTACAGAGACTGAACCAGGAAGAAATAGAAAACATGAACAGATCAATAACAAGCAACAAAATTAAATCACTAATCAGCAGTCTCCTAACAAAGAAAATCCCAGGACTGGATGGCTTCACTGCCAAATTCTACCAAACCTTTAAAGAGGAATTAATACCAATTCTCTTCAAACTATTTCAGAAAATTGAAACAGAGGTCATTCATCCAGGCTCATTCTATGAGGCCAGTATCACCCTGATAGCAAAACCAGACAAAGGTACAACAAAAAAAGAAAACCATAGTCCAATATCTTTGATGAACATAGATGCAAAAGTCCTCAATAAAGTATTAGCAAATAGAATATAGTGACACTTCAAAAAATTATACACCATGATCAAGTGGGATTCATCCTAGGGATGCAAGGATGGCTCAACATACGCACGTCAGTAAATGTGATATATCACATCAACAAAAATAAAAGCAAAAACCTTAAGATTATCTCAATAGATGCATAAGAAGCATTTGACAAATTTCAACATCCCTTCATAATGAAGAGTCTCAACAAATTAGGTATAGAAGGAGTGTATCTCAACACAATAAAAGCCATATATGACAAACCTGCCACCAATATCATCCTGAATTAGGAAAAGCTGAAGCTTTTACCCTAAGAATGGGAAAAAGACAAGAATGTCCACTTTCACCATTCCTTTTTAACATAGTATTGGAAGTATTAGCCAGAGCAATCAGGCGAGAGAAAGAAATAAAGGGCATCCAGATTGGAAAAGATGAAGACAAATTGTCTCTGTTTACAGATGACATGATCCTATATACAGAAAAACTTAAAGACTCTGAAAAAAAATCCTTATTAGAGTTGGTAAATGATTTCAGTAAAGTTACAGGATACAAAATCAACACATAAAAAGTCAGTAACATTTTTATACTCCAATAATGAACTAGAAGAAAAAAAAATCAAGAAAGCAAGCCCATTTACAATAGTCACACACACACACACATATATATATATATATATATATATATATGAGAGAGAGAGAGAGAGAGAGAGAGAGAGAGAGGAGACAACAATCACAATGTTACCTTGGGTGTTCAAAAGGAGAGAACAGAACTGAGGTGGGAAATGGGGAGAGCGAGGGTGGTAAGGGAGGAATTGGAAAAAGGTCATGAAAAACGATTACATTGTATAATATTGAATATACTAATTATCCTGATTTGAGCATCACATATTACCCACATTTATTGATATTCCATTCTGTACCCCACAGACATGTAAAATCAACTGTTCCAATTAAAAAAAAAATCTACCAGAGGGGGGACAACTAAATACTTAAATTATTATAAAAGTTTGCAAAATTTAGCTGAGAAATTCTGCCAATCTTTCTTTCCTTACATTCTCTGTAAAATGGCATTCTTCAAAAAAACAGAAACTTAAAACAATCAAAATACATATCAGATATTAATGAAAAGCAAATGTTATAGCAGATATTGCTTAGCCAAAAAAACATTTAGTTTAATAAATTTTCTGTCTGATTAGTTTACTATTGAACACCACTAAAATAAACACATACATAAAATAAACCTTCAGGGTTTTCTGTTTCTTGAGACTGTGTGATTCAATCCTTTAAAAAGCTAGCAGTACATCACGCTGCCCACACTGTACTGGATGAATCACAGATTCACAGCTTGGTTCCCAGCACTGCTTTGCAGGGTGCTATCATAATATGTTTCTGGCTCTGGACATACTGGCAGAAGTCTTTTATGTTGGCTTCTCAATGGGCAGGGAGAGAAACACTATAGGAAACAGCAATTAGATCAATATGTATTAATACAAAAACTATAAAATTGTTCCCCATACTCATATATATGTTACTGAAGAAGTATATCTCTTTCCCTCTCAAATAATGATTTATTTTGTTCAAGAAGACGGGTGCAGATTTGTACAAGCTAAAACATAAGAAGAAACCTGAGACACTAAGGTACTGTGCATTATTTATTTAATGCATTATTTAGCTGGGGTCTTTTTAAAAAATTTATTCACTTAACTAGAAGAAAAGAAATGACCAAATGCAAAAATTTAATCAGCCATGGGATTTCTGATGAAAAATCTTTTTATGAATAAGGTGTTTCTAAAAAATCTGTTGGTAAGAAAGAAAATAAACCAGTTTTAAGGACATAATCTCATCATATGCCAGACAATAGGGCATATCCAATTTATATTTTGAGATACTTTTTAAAAAAACAAGGTCACTGAGCAACCATAAGAGTTATTTTAGCAAGTGCTACCCCAGTGATCTGGAAACAAGTGACATCAGACTCCTCACTGGCATTTCTTCCTACCAGGGACAAGGTGATGTATGAGAAAATGCACTGGCTTTGAAGTCAGCTGAGCCTGGATGCACATTGTGACTTCTCTGCTTCTTCCTTTTGTATCCCTGGGTAAATTTCCTAGCCTTTCTCTCTCTCCCTATTGTAAGATTTTTAAAAAGTGGTACAAATGCCTACCTGGCAAGGTCATTGTGAAGATCTGTGATAATGCATATAAAGTATCCACTGTAATTGCTATAACAAAGCGGCAATTCAATAACTGATAGATATTATTCTCCCTTCTATCTACATTGTTTTCTGAACCATATTTGGCTAATATTTCTTAATTCTGTTTGCATTTCCCCCTTATCCTCTTTCCATACTCATAAAAGACACTGTTAATTGATTATGGCACTGTATTCTACTGTGTTTGGATAATCTTTGAATTTAATTATCTTGTAGATTTGCTAAGGGAGATATTGTGTTATACACTTTTTTTGGTAGGTGTCATGATTTTTAGTACACATTGCATACAAGAAAAGTCACATTTGTTGAATGATTTCTCCATTTTGGCATTTGGATTTTATTATAATTTAATTTGGTACCATACTGGAAGAATAAAATAAGTGGAAATTAATTTGTGCCATCAATGTTTTGAAAATTATTATCTTTTGAGTGCTGATACTGATTAGAATCGAGTTCTATTATGAACAGATTCACAACTCTAACCCCATTAGGTTAATTCTCACTTGATTAGTCTCCACTAGTTTCAGGAAGAGATCCAGAATCTAAAGGGCAAAGACTCCCCAACACTCTGTTGTTCCTTTCCTGTGACAGTGCTGAGTGTTCTGAGAAAGTACAGAGCCAAGTGCGTTTATGGAAACTATACCCATTAGGGAAGGGGGAGAGTTAGTGCTGCCTCAGGCACTCGGACTGTATTTCTCAAAGATGGGAAGCAGTTGGTCAACCCTAAGCCAAAGTTTCCAAGGACTTTTTCTTCCAGAAAGGTGGGGAGAGTTGTAATAAAGAGTGCTGTGGTTTGAATGTGTCCCCCAGAAAGCATGTGTGGGAAACAATCCTCAATGCAACAGTTTTATGAAGTAGAACCTAATGGGAGGTATTTAGGTCATAAGGGCTCTACCCACTTGAATGGATTAATGCTGATTACAAAAGGTTTGAGGCTGGGAGTTCAATCTCTTAATCTCTCTTGCCCTTGTGCTTTCCACCACGGGATGACTCATCAAGAGACCCTCACCAGTTGCAATGCCTCTATCCTGGACTTCCCAGCCTCCAGAACCGTGAACCAAATACCTTTCTTTTCTTTATAAATGACCTAGTCTTTGGTATTCTGTTATAGCAACATAAAATTGGCTAAAACAGAGATTTTTAATAATTTTTTTTCATTTTCCTGTTATTATTTATTTGAGATATGAGACTCCACATATTAAGTAAGTACTGAGCAGATCTTCCTTTGGGAAATAAAAGAAAAATATAGTCATGCACTACACAACAAAATTTTAGTCAACAACGGATTGAATATATAATGATGGTCCCATGACATTATAATGGAGCTGAAAGATTCCTATCACTTAAGTGGTGTTGTAGCCATTTAATGTCACAGTGCAATTACCTTAATTTTTTATATATTTAGTGTAGCTTAAGTGTACAGTGTTTGTAAAACTCTACAGTAGTATACAGTAATGTCCTAGGCCTTCACATTCACTCACTGAACTCACTTACTGACTCAGAGCACCTTCCAGTGCTGTAAGCTTCATTCATGTTAAGTGCCCTATACAGATGTACCTTTTTTAAAAAAATATTTTATACAGTATTTTTACTATACTGTATTTTTTCTATGTTTGGATATGTTTAAATACACAAATGTCATTGTGTTAAAATTGCCTACAGTATTCAGTACAGTAACATGATAAACCAATTTGTAGCCTAGTAGCAACAGGCCATACTAAATAATCTAGGTGTGTAGTAACCTATACCACCTACGTTTGTGTAAATATGCTCTATGATGTTGGCACAATGACAAAATTACCTAAAAATGCATTTTCAGAATTATCCCACCACCAGGCAGTATGTGACTATCTAAATTCAGGGCAATCTCTTTTTTGTGGTAGGCAGAATTCTGAGATCGCCCTCAAAACTTGCTGTCCCCTGGAGTACGTGACGTGTAAAATACCCTCTTCTTGAGTGTAAATAAAATGTATGTTATGTCTGTGATTAGGTTACATTGTATGCCAAAGATGAAAGGATTTCCCTGATGAAATTAATGTTGCAAATCAGGTGACTTTGTGGTAATCCCAAGGAAAATTATCCTGGGTGGGCCTGATTTAATCAGGTGAGCTATTAAAAGAGACTGAGCCCTTCCTGTTTTGGAGAGATTTGAAGCAGTAGTGATGTTCTCTTGCTGACTTTGAAGAAGGATATTGCCTTCTGTGTGAGGGGGACAACATAGAAGGAACAGCAAGTGGCTTCTTGAAGCTAGAACAACACCTGGCTGACAGCCAGCAATAAAGCAGGGAAATTAGTTTTACGGCTTCAAGGAACCAAATGCTGCCAACAACCAGTGAGCTCGGAAGAGGACCCTGAGCCTCAAATAAGAACACAGTTTGAGCCAACAGCCAACCCCTTGATTTCACTTTGTCAGGCCCTGAGAAGATGATCCAGTTAACCAGTGTCTAGACTTATGAAAACTGTGAGATAATACACTTGTATTATCCCCATTTGTATAATCCAGCATTCCAGTTAAAATTAACCACAACGCTTGTTTCCATGTCTCCTCACCTGTCATCTTCTCTTCCTGGGAAATGTTTTCATTTCTGCCTCGTTTCTTTTAGCTTGGTCTAGTTATTCCTACTATCGGTTTGAAGACGCCTTCTCTGATCCATCAAATCTGTCTTACGTGCTCTCGTTTTGTCCATCATAACACTGTGTCCTAAGTTCTCACACTGTGTTGCAGCAGAATGGCTTTCCTATTACTTTAAATGATCACTTCCTTTAGGGTGTGCCTGCATCCTTTCGCTGTTCACAACTCTAATCCTAGCACAGTGCTTGATGCTGCAAAAATATTTTAGGAAAAACTTATTGACCATTCAAACTATAGATAACTTTTATTATGTTATTAAAATGTGCCTATAACAGCTCCATTTTATTTATATCAATGAATTGCTTGTTTCAATGATAAATGCGCTATATATAAACTACATTACAGATACTATGTGCCCAGTAATTTCTAAAAACTCAAATTATATAGTCAAATGTAGTTTAAAAGATTTTGGGGAAGCATACTTATTTCTTATACATTATGTTTGTATGTCAACTCAAGTTTTTTAGGTTTTTGTCATATGTGTTAAAGCAATGTCAGTGAAGCAGATCCAAAACCATGCATATTTCTTTATTTTATTTGCACATCTATGATTTATAAGTATAAATAAACCAATAAATATATAATTCTCAATAAATACAGAAATAACTTCTGTCATGATATCGCTTTATTTTCAATTTATGTATGTGCTTCACAATATAATCCATCCATATTATCTTAAAAAGACTACACATATGCCAGCTAAAGAAATTAGATAATTGAAACAATTATTTAGATTGTTAGAGTAAAGTAAGCCAGCATCTGAGGCAAACTTTTAAAATCTGAATTGAAATGGAAAATTTTTATTTATGCATTTTACTTTTTTAATTTTGCACATTTTTTGGAAAGAATATTTTATTTTCTTAGGCATCTAACCTTGTCACCCTAGAGACATTTTTGAGTTCCCTCTTTCACAACTCTTCTGTTTATCTATTAAACTTTTTATCTAACCCTTTGCCAAATTCTATAGCTTCTGTCTCCTTAGTATCTATCCATCTGATTCCTTCTTGGCTTTCTCTTTCTCTCTCTCTCTGGGACAGACCTTTATAGTAAATTCCTAACATGTATTCTCCTCACTCAAATCTATCATATAGAAAGACTAATTATGCAATTTTTTTTTCCAGTGCCTTGAAAGGTTTTCCATTGTTGAATCAGACAAAATACCCTCTGCTTGCTAAAGCCCTCTACAGTATGGCTTTCTACTATATTAGTGACATCTCAACTTCCTATGAACCCCAATGGAAGCCATACCAATAATACAGTCAACCACATCGTCTGCTTTCCAGCCTTTGTGTTTTTACTGTAGTTTCTGCTAGATTTTTTATTTTTTCTAATTCGTCATTCCAAAATCTTACACAAGCATCAGAGTCCCATTCATAAAGCATCTGCTTCAGGAAGCAGTCCCTTGATCTTCTCAACCTGAGGAAGTCACTCCTCTGAAACACACTAACACTCTCTACTCTTTCACATCACTTATACCCTGATTATTAATATATTTGTAGGGTAATCTTATTAACAGCCCTCCCCCACTCTCTGGGTACCAATTGACAGTTATCTTGAGAGTACAGTTTCTTACTTATAATTGCATCCTCCACAGTGCCTAATTTTGCATCTTATTAGATTCACTATTTTTTTGTGGAAATGGAATTGAATTATTTATTGACACATTAAAAGAAAGCATTTTGTGGATAAAATGAAGTAGAGAGTTGAAATAAGTCGTAGAAGTTAAAGAACTTTTTAAATAGGATAAAATGTGTTAAGAAAATTTGCTGCTTGACTTTAATTTACTGGAATTCCATTTTAGTTAGATACACTTTTCTGTATTAACCACTTTCTCCCTTTTCTCTTCTCCTTTTGTTTTTGCTATATATGTCTTCATGCGACACAGCAATGACTATTTCTCTTCCATGATGTCAAAGAATTCTTCCCTCTATTTGATTTTCCCTAGGGTTAGGCAGAGTGATTTAGAATAAACTAAATTTGACTTGAATCCTTACATATTTCTGAAAATGTCAAAGTTTTAAATTGCATTGCTCCATACAGGATTCATGAAATCTTGCCTTACTTCCAGATTCTTCTTTGAGCAACAAAATACACCATGCTTAAAATCGAGATCATTTAAAGAACACAAAGTAATGTCTAAAAGAAATACTACTCAGAATATCACTTCCTCTCAGAAGTATCTCAATATACTCAGTGTACCTATCTGCAAAGCAGCAAACTTGAGTTGTGCAAGTGAATGAAATTATTAGTTGGTGACTTTTTTGGGGAAGAAGGGTGCTTGTGTGAATGAAGGGTAAACACTGCATGAGGGCTGTCTTTATATGTTTGTGGAGTAGGTTTAGCAGCTATTCTTTCAGAAAGACATTTCATTGAAGTCTTTTTTTCTTTTTGGAGATGTTTCCATAAAATACTAACCTGGATACATTTAATCTTTACATTTTTAGGTGAAAGTTGCTCAATTTGGAACATGTATTCACTTCTGTTGAAATGTTGCTGTTGAAAGCTGCATGTAGATCTTTTGAGAGGCCACATGCTGGAGACTCTATTTTTAAATTTTCATGACAGCTTTTACACTTTCCTGAGAGTGCGGGATCTAAATTTCTACTGAAGCATGTAATTACCAGAGATGACTTAGCACTGCCACGTGGTGCCAAGTAATGGCAAACGGAAAGCAATATCAAAAAGAGAGAATTGGCAAGCTGGAGATAGTTGAGTGCGATGACTGAGAGACTTACATGCTCTGGCAAACACTCTTGCCATTGCTAGTAGCACAAGAGAACTTTACTTATAAGAAATGCTTACATAATCTCCAAGGTGCCCTACATCAAAGATAATGAAAGGGCGGCTTCTTTGTTTGGAATAAAGACTTGACTTCATTGATGATTTGAATGTCCTACTCTTCAAAGTTATTTCTCACTGAATTTATTTTATCTGCTATCTCCACTGTTTTAAATGCTTCTTTGAATTAGGTCATTAGTGGCAGAAAGCAACTCTCAAAACAGAGCTATGAGATGGAAGACCTAGGAATGAGATTGAAGATGAATCTGTAATTTAGCCTTTGGGGTGTACAGGAATCATCTGTGGAATATTAAAATTGCAAGTTCCTGGGCTCAGCCTCCATAGATTCAGATTCACAATGTCTGAAATTAAGCCTAGTAATCTTCATTTTTTCATAAGCACCGAATCCTCGGACTAGACTGGAAATACACTGCTCTAACTTGAAAAAAAGCTGTCTTTTAGCCTCTTTCTACTAAAAGTGTAGAGTGCATCCCCTGGGAGCATGATACACCTGCAAAATCACAGAGACACACGTCACTTACTGAATCAGAATTTGCATTTTGACAAGATCCCCAGGTGATTCACATATACATTAGAATGAGAAGCACCACTTTAGCAAACACATTGGATTTAGTTATAACTCTGTCGTGAATTAGATTAGCTGTCACTCTGAAGACAGGAGGGACAGTAGGATGCAGAAGAAGAAGGCTGGGTGGAAGGATGGACATTAGGTAGGAAGATGATTGTGGAAGGCCTGAGGCAGTCTGGTGGAAACAAAATGGAGATGGAATTGGCTATTTAGGCAAGCAGGGCAGATTTCACAATGATTCTAGGGGCCTTTTAGCCCAATATTAAGAAGTGTTAAATTCTATTGCTTCTCCTTTGTTTAAAAATACACTGTAATTCATTCCACTTTGGGTTTTGCATGGAGCAATTTGGATCATTATTATGGTCTATTCATTACGCTTTATAATGTTTGATGTCTCGAGTAGATAGACATTTTCTGATCCCTTCCTGTTTTGATAATTTGTACAGATTGACACAGTCATAGTTGTTGAATAATTCAAGAAGGAAATATCTGATATTCCTCCGGTAGCCATGATCTTCAAGCCTGGCTACAGATGCATTTTGCCTGAGCCAAATGATCTCAATTAAGATTAAAGTTTCAAGTAAAACATAGGAGCTGCATTCTCTGAATGAGTTCTAAAGTTGGTGAAATGAGTTCAGCTATTTTAAGCATCTATCAAGCAGAATAAATTTTATGATATATTAAATTACATAACCTAATGAATGTATTTCTTGTCACTTAGTAAGATGACTATTACAATCTAAATACTAAAAGCTGTGTATTTAATTGATAAAAGCACATTTATTGCATTAGAAATACATAAAGATACCCTATAATGTCACAACCTAACAGAGTTCTGTCTCATTAATTCCAAATAGGCACTGTGAAAGTTTTATGGTAATTTTGACAAATTAAATTTCTTGGTGTTTTAGTTTGAATTTTGTAATCTTTCTTGCCAAATAATTATTTAACCTCACAAATGCTAGCTTTGTAATTATTAATTGGTATTTAATTCTCATACAACCAATAAGGATATAATCTCTAAATGAAGTTTTATTTTCATTTAAAATATATGTCCACCTAAATTTAATTTTTTCTTTTTTCTGCAGAGTAGTATCAGCAGGAGCTTTTCACATGGAATAGCAAACTTGGTCTTTCTTCCTAACTGAGCAAGCAAGTAATTTCCTTTCGAGTTCAGCAAGAAATTCAGGTTTTGTTCTTGTCAAAAATGGGTCTGAAGTTTTATTTTATTCCTAAAATGTAAATCCCAGTCACGTGATTTCTCCCCTTGGGACTCCAAATATAATAATTATTTGGTTTATGACATTTAATTAATGAGTAAAAAGATAAAAAAATGTGAAAACTAAGAAGTGTAATTCTAATTTTAGCGCAACCACCTAGACAGTATTCTTGTCCCTCAATGAAAAGTGGTAAGAATCATACATATTTATTTTTGAAGGATCATCCTCTCCTAAATTTCCATAATGAGAAGAATCATCAGTGGTACTTGTTAAAAACACCACTTTCTGGGGCTTTCTCTGGAAATTCTGACTTACTGGGAATGGGATAGGGCCTTTTAATTTGTATTTTTATCAAGGACCCAAATCATTTAAATCACTAGAGAAGGCTGGGAAACACTGTTCATATTAAGATACAGAAAAAGGAAAATTCAGAATCACTTGTGCCTAAAGAAGAATATAGCTCAGTGCTCTCAACCTTTGCACATTAGAAATTCTCTTTTAAAAATCCCATTGGCCAAGACACACACTCAGTCCTATTAAATATAACCTCTAAAGTGGGACCCAAGTGTCAGAGTAATTGCGGAACAACCTCACAGCAGGGTGTAATAGCCATACCAAGTGGTTTCAGAAAATTTGAATACATTTGAAAGTGAAAGATCAGAAAGATAAGAATAAGAGAAAAAATACGTAAAGTTACTACAGGCAGGGTTACTGCTTGTTCGCTGAGAGAACATAGTCAAGAAATGTATTAAATTAGGTATCCAAGGCAGTGAGTTTAAACTTGAGTGTTGTAGAACTAGGGCTAGGTCTCACAGGTCCCTTGAGCCCATTCACAAACCCTTCACACACAGGTCTACAAGCTAGATAACGGGTAAAAGGTCCTTGGAGCTGTAGGTGAAGAAATAATAGGCTTTATTCAGCACGCACACGTCTAAGCGCTAGGCAGTTCAAAGAGAAACTGAGCAGCTGCCATAAAGTAAATATGCTCTATTTATAGACCTGAGCTCTGCCACCAGCATTTCAGAGCTGCTGCTTCACACACTGTGAAGAACACACAAGAATAGCAACAAGCTAAAAATACCTGGGTGCGCATATGCACTAACTTTACGCCCACACAACTTCTTTACAAAGAATGTGCTGCACCACCCACAACTGGACCTGAGGTAAGGGGGCCTGACTAAACCACTCTATTTTTCTCACAAGTGTGCATCGGTCATATGGAGGACTGGTTAAAATGGATTGGTTGGCCCCACCCCCAGAGTTTCTGATCAGTAGGTTTGGGGTAGGGCCCACGATTTGAATTTCTAAGTCCCAGGAGAAGCTGATGCTGCTGGCTCAGAGAACACATTTTGAGAACAAACATTCTATGGGAAGGTACAGTGAAGATGAAATCTATCAAACAGGAACATGGTGTAACATATATGATTGACTCTAGGACTGGGTAAGAAGTTTATCTGATAGAACACCTCCTAGATGGATTACAATAAACATAGCTAACATTTATAGAGTACCTTCTATGTGCCAAGTCTTTTTCCAAGCATTTTATATATATTAAGTCATTTAATCCCTGCAATAATCCCACGTGATGATGGATGTGCTACTATTATTTCTGTTTACAGCTGGGAAAGTTGAGGCATAGGAAGGTTAAGTAACTTGTCTAAGGTAATGCAGTTAGTAACTTGTAGAAATGAAATTGATCTTCTGGCTACAGTGTCCATGCAGTTAACCACTGTTATACTGAAGCAGGTGAAGAAAGATAAGATCTGTTCAAACAACAGATATTTGTAGCAGACCTACAACACATTTGCGTTATCTTTTTCACCATCCCCACAAGGAAAATGTAGAGAAGGATGTTAGGGAAATAAGTACCTGGACCAGAAATCAAAATAGAAATGAAAGGAAAGAAGATAGTCTGATCCGAAAGCAACCTTATATATGTTATAGGAAGAAGAGGACCACTTTAAGAGTTAGAAATATCATAGTTCAGTTGTGCCTTCCTGAAAGAGTGTGTAAACAGGGGAGGTAAATACACCACTAATGCATATCCTATGGCTTCAGAAAAAGCTATAGCATAAGGAATGCTATCGGGAGCTGAAACACGCATAAAAATCTGGATCTGGAGAGGTACTGGCTTTCATTAGGCCAGTGGGAGCACAGCTTTGACAACACCTATCACAGTTTCAATTCATCAATCTGTAAAGGTGATTTTTAGTTAAAAAAATTCCTTCATTTATTAATTTTTTCATTCAACCATCAGATATTTATCTACTATATGTTAGGGATCTCTGCACTAACAATTTGGCAGTGAGCAAACCAGAAAATGTTCCTGTTGCAATGGTGCTTATGTTCTAGTGAAGGGAGTGATAATAAACAAATAAAATAAATGTAATAAGTTAGATATTGATAAAATGTTTTAGAGGAAAATAAAACAGGATAATGGGGATAGAACATGATGAGAATGGTAGAGGTGTGTGAAAATGTGGTTGTGCATAACATTTGCTTATATAACCTAGTCAGGGAAGTCCTCTCTCGTAAGTCAATTGAACAAAAATTTCAAAGAAATGAAGTGTGAGGGAAAAGGGTGATATGAGCCCTGAAACATGTCATGGGTGGATGGGCCCAGTGACAATACATTCCCTTTATAGCCGAAGAGACCAATGTTAACAGGAAGGAAATCACCGAAATATAGGTAGAGGCGAATTTCCTGAGGACAAAGCCCACCTTCCCTATAGCTGGCAAGTGGAGTGCATCGGTTTCTTACCCATGTAATTCCTAGGGGCTACAAGTGGTTGTTAAGCGAAATTGATATGTATGTATTTTATTACAAGTTTTGCTTACTCTGCAAAAGAAGGAACTGTAGAGAATATAATTAAAAGTTGGGGTTTTTTTTCTTACAATTAAAAGTTGTAAACAGAAAATTCTCTTACCAATCGGACCCACCAAGATATGTTTCTTTTGATCCAAAAACACATTTAACTGCTACTAATGTAGGGGAAAGAGCAAGAAGGCATAACATTACACGAACATATCACATTCTTTATGATTCTCTGAGCTGTGTTCTCATTGAAAATTGGAATGGGACATTAAAATATTTCTTATTTAAAATAAGTGTGGGGGAAAAGTTTGAAAGTCTGGTTTAGTAAATTGACATATTGGATATGAAAGAGAGTGAAGTGGGGAATGCATGTATTTTTCTCTTGTTTTGGCTGACCTGCTTGTCTTAGGCCAGGGTCAAACTTGCACATGCCAGTAGAGGAAGATTTACTGCACAGGACACGCTATACCAGCCATTCTCTTTGGGTGTATTTCTAAAGTTATTTTGGGGGTGGATCTACAAAACTTTTTGGCTAAATGTGAATGCAGCCCCTTAAATAAACTGTAACGATAGTCTGTGATTCTTTATCTGAAAAATTCTATGATTACTTCCTGGGAGTGGAGCATAGGAGAGGCATTGGCAAGTCTGCTGTTATTGTTCGCTTTATGGATAGCATAAGATTCAAAATAGGGAACCATACCATGGTAGGAAGAGCTGGTTGAAAACAGGTACTAAATAAATAGAAAGTGGCAAATGAGAAGGCCACCCAAGAAAGGATGCAATTACACCATTCCCAGGACAGAGATTCAGAATAGGAAAATAACACTCTTAGCTCTTTCAGATCTCATGATGATTCAGAGCTGAGGTTGGGAGAAGACAGTCGAACTGTATTGTGCAGAGAAGGGAAACAGGTGCCTGCTGAGTTGAGAATTCTTCCTGAAAACTCTACTTCATAACTTGCATAAGAAATGGTGCAATTCTCCCTGTGGAATTAACTCACTGGAAGCTAGGTGAAGCTACAGTTTGGCTCACATTTGGTAGCCTTTATTTACCACTTTGGTTTTTATTTCAGTTTTCCTGAGAGAAATACTGCAGTGAATTATAAAGGGATAAAGCTATCCAAGTCTAAATATATCTCAAATGAAAAAAGTCATACAGATTAAATTCTCTGATCACAATGGGATTAAGTTAGAAATGAATAAAAATAAAATAATCAGGAAACACCCAAATATTTGGAAATTAAAATACCCAACGTTAACAACATGTGTGATGGCTTAATCTCCATTGGCACTCCTGCCACAGGAGTTCTAAAAGATGTTAGGAGCATTCTATAACTAAGACAGGCTGGAATGTGGAGGCGCATCATTATAATTAAGCCAACCTGCTAACTTCTATTTCTGGCTGAATTTAAGTAACTGTATCACACTGGCCTGTCACCAAAAACAACTAGAAAACCAGACAAAATATGTGAAACAGGTGCTTTCAGACGTTGGACAGACGGCAGCACGGTACTGTGATCCAAGAAAAAGAGAAAAATAAGCAAGATGGACCTTATGATTTCTCTGTCTTTTTGCCTGGAAGCACTTTCTGGAAAATGTCCAGTGGATATGTGTGTGTGGACGGGGGGTGGGGAGAAGTTACGATACTCAAGCAGACTATAGTGCGCTTGCAGAATTGGGAAGACAGAAATGGGGTTCACGTGACCGAATTGATGTGAATTTGTCGGGCAGTGTGGAGAAGATTCTCCTCAAATCTGTTGCAGGATGATAATCTGGACACGCCTAAGTGAAACTGTATGAGGCCAAGCAAAACTACCTGCGAGTTGTCATTTGAATAATTCCCCAAATTTACACAGGACTGAGAGATGTTCAAGGCAGATATATCTTGAGTATTCAGTAAAGATCCTAGAAGAGTCCAGCCACACTTGTAGTGATAAAACTTGAAGGATACATTAGACTTGTCCTGACAAAGCTTAAAAATAAGCCTCAGAAGGATAAAGCTGAACCACAAGCTATTTGACTGCCTACAAAATTGAACACTCTTTAAAAAAAAGACATCAAAACCTAGAGTAAAGATAAGAATTATCACCTTCTGCTGTTGACTGACTGTCCCCCAAATCTCACTGAAGCTTGATCCCCATTGCAATAGTGTTAAGAGAGTAAGAAATCAGACTATGACAGTGTTGAAAAGTGGGGCTTTTAAGGGGTGATCGAATTATCATGACTATGCCCTTGTGAATGGATTAATCCATTCGTGGAGTAATGGGTTAATGGTTTGGTGGGTTGTCATGAGAGTGGTACCTGTGGCTTTATAAGGAGAGCAAGTGAGCACGTTAGAGAGCCTTGCCATCATCTCCATGTGATACGCTGTGTTGCTGCGGGACCCTGTAGACAGTTCTCACCCAGATGGTCCTCACCAGGTGCGCCCCCCGGACTGTGGACTTTCCAGCTTCCAAAACTGTAAGAAATGAATTTTGTGTCTTTATAAATTACCCAGTTTCAGATTTAGGTATTCTGTTATAAGCAACAGAAAATGGATGAATACACTTTCTCATCTGAAACAATGTAAGCCAGAAAGCTTTGTGTCACTCAAGTCAGGTGTCTGATGGGTCACCTGCAGGGTAGCTATGGCTATTGCTGTGGCTCAAGCTGGCAGCCATGTCTGTGGTCGTTGCTGTGGTAGGCCACCTGGGAGGAAGCGGTGTTTTCCGTGCTCTCCTTGCCTGCTTCCCTGCAGAGGGGGCTGCCCTCAACTCCTGCCTAGGACCCCAAGCATGCTCTGTTTCTTGCCTGCATGATCCTGGCGGAGTGGGGTTGGGGAGTTGGGGGCTGGTCCTCAGCTCCTGCCTTAGGACCCTTGGTGTGCTCTGTTTTAAAGAATGGTTTTAAAGTAGAAAAATGTTTTTTTAAAAACATATTTACCAAGCGGAGACTGGAAAAAGAGGATGTATCTCTCATCAAAGCCCACTCCAGTGTAATAGAAGAAGCAACTGCTCTACCATGCCCTTGCTGTGTTTCTGATTTTAGTAATTTCTGTCTTCTCTTTTTTTCTTGGTCAGTCTAGATAAAGGTTTGCAAATTCTGTTGATTTTTTTAAAGAATAAAAAAAATGACTAATAAGCAATCTAAAAAGCGTCATTAGGACACAAAATTAAACATACTGGGCTATTGCAGGTCTGTCAAAATATGCTCATGAAAGAAGACACTGACACCCAAAATCGTCATTGTTATATCAGTGTGGTGGGATTATGGATATTTTTGCCTTGTCTAAATTTACCAACTTATTGTAATATTGTATTTTGCTTTGTACAATTACAATTTTTATAATTAAAAAATAAACTTATACTCACACACACAAAAATAAAAAAAAACAATTCTTTAAAAGATATCTCATTTTTTTTTTTTTTGTCCTTTTCATGACCGGTAAGGGGATCGCAACCCTTGGCTTGGTGTCACCCGCACCGCGCTCAGTCAGTGAACGCACCAGCCAGACCTATATAGGATCCGAACCCGTGGCGGGAGCGCTACTGAGCTCCCAAGCGCCACACTCTCCCGAGTGCGCCACAGGGCCTGCCCAAGATATCTCATTTTTTAAAGAAATTATTAACAGTAACTAAAAGCAACCATAGAGTTTGAAAGCAACCATAGATTTGGAAAAAAATACTTGCTATAGCTATTTCTGATGAAAGACATTCTAGGAGATTTTAGGAATCTTTAATTTTTTTTGATACTCTATACTTTGAACTATAATTTCTCTACAGGTGTGTGATAATAGAGAGAGGTTTATAATTAAATGTGGGTATGTCTATGTTTCTGGTATTTTTATTACTTGTCTTTAAGTATTTGTTTAATACAAGGTTTGGCTATTTGTTTTTGTAAAAGGCCAGACAGTAGTATTTTAGGCTTTGAGGACCATACATTCTTGGTCATCTCTACTCAAATCTGTCATTTATTGAAGTCATAGACAATTTGTAAATAAATGGGTACAGCTGGATTTAGTCTATGGGGCTGCTGTTGCCAATCCCTGCTTCTTGTTATTCATCCTGTGATGAATTTTATTAGGCAAAAGAGTTGGGCATAATGGAGCTGAGAAATTGAAGAGGGGATTAATTTATTTAAAGATTTTATAGGTGGTTACTTAATATTCTAATTCTTGTATTTACAGCTTCTGAAGTCACTGAGGGATTCTAAAGCTGTTTTTTATTGTTTCTACTAACTTTTACTCATGGTGGCCTCTTTCCTTATGTATTTGATTAGTTTTGATTGTGAGCTATACTTAATATGTAGAATTTGGGGATCTAGATTGAAGATATATTTTCAATGGGAATTTGCATTTACTTCTGCTGGGCACCAGAGTGTGTAAAGAATCTGCAACCACTTTAATTTTCTCAGTTTGAGGTTTTTCCAGCTATAGTATTGGTGAACCCCAGGATGACAGGAGGTTTATGATGGCAAACACCCAGAGGAGATTTTATAATTGATATTTTTACTGTCATCATCATCATCATCATCATCATCATCATCATCATCAGCCTTTTCCATCCAGAGCTGTGGAAAATTTACCTGTCTTTTCTCTTTATGGCTAAATGGTGTTTTTTTCATATATTTTTTCACTAAGTGAAGTCAAGTTCGTTCCTGAGCTCCATTTTGCAGTCTGAAAATTTAGTTCTCTGATTTCCATGTGGCTACTAATCTCCACATTATCCAGACAACTTTATCAGTAATAATTTTGGAGTGTTATTTACCTGACTTCTTTGTCTATTCTTTCAGTCGCTTCTGAACATAAATGTGTAATAATGGTGTAATTTATTAGGTCTGTTAAAACTGTAGTGCTATTGAAATTATGAACTCTCTCAAAAAATGTTCATGTGCTTTATACACACACACACACACACACACACACACACACACAATTACAGATGGTATAGAGATCCTCTGAAGGCAATGTCTGGACTACTTAGAATCACCCTTTGGAAAATTCTCTTAATTATTAAGTAATTTAGAGTTTAAGTGAGATGTTTTGGTTAAAATCTAATTCAAAATAAATTTTCAGTACAGTAATTATAATTCCTGAATGTTATTGTATAGAAGACTACATTAGTTACTTAATGTACAAATGGGATATTGTGGGTATGTTGGGATGGGAGAAATATGAATAGTGATTAGAGGTTTTCCACTTGTAACTGGAAGTGGCATTATTGGCAATAAGCAAAGTATGCTTTGGTTGCTTTGCTAATTATGTGGTGTTATTTCCTGCTCTAGATAAGTTGATGGCTTGAAAGAACAGTAATCAAGAAAAAGTTTCTGCAATGTGGTTTCTTTATCTATTTTTCTCTATTGATGTCTTTGTGAACTTTTCACTTTAACATTGGGTACTTGGGATTATATAGAAATGAAGTAAAGGTTTACATAAGCATTCTAAGTAAAAAGAGAAAAATTTCACCTGAATCAAAATAGGTTCAACAAAATATTTAGGACTGTGTATTATATGTTTGAATCATCTGCAAAAATTTTCTCTATTACTCCTTCTCTCAAGGCCCATATCAATATAAAGACTTTAAATGCCATTAATTAAAGAAGCATTTCAAAATGTCTTGATAATAGATTTTAAAAAACAAGAAGAGTTTTATGGTTAAAATAATTGGCAATTCTTTTGGTTAGACAGTGCAACAAGTTTCTTTACAGCACAATGTTTCAGAAACTTTAAAATGCAAATGTATTATAGTGAATTTCTAAAAGAAGGTATAACAAGCTGCCTTTCGTACTCATTTAAACATGAAATCTTTTTCTCTTGGTGATGCACGTCAGGTTGAACTATAGATTTAGAACATATCTGTGTTCCTTTGTACTACTTTTATTTATATTTAAATATGAAAGAAATTTTGTACATATATATGCCATGAATATTTATTTTTTTCTTTATTGAACGTATAAAAATTTAAATGATTTGTGGCTAGAATGGAAGCTATATATACAGAGTAGAAGAATAGTAAGTTGATCTTTAGTATAAATCTAAATGTAATACCTGCTGTTTGCCATTCAACCTAAATCTCTTCAAGCAAATTTATGTGTGGCAGATACCAGGACAAAAATGCTCATGACCAAGTCCCCGAATCCCTAGAAATACTACCTAAAACCTATGAAGTTTGAACATGTTTTCTTTTATGGGTTGGACTGAACAGTAAAATCTGGAGTTTAAGATGCTAATTACTACATTAATATCACATCTTCTTCAGTAAAAATGTGCCACTTATGATCTGTGAAGGAACTTATAAAAAGTTTTAATAAAATTCAGTCATTTAAATCAAATATTTTAATAAATATTGCAAAATCTTTGAAAAAACTGTATACTCCATACTGACTGTTATGCAGCCACCAGGCAGTGGCCTTGATGAATAACATTAATTTGTTTATTATATGGAACTGTATGTATTAAAATCTAGGAAATTTCAACCAACTTTTCCTCTATTGAGAATGTTTATCTAGTATGTTACACAAGTGAATATGTTTTATGCCCATTATGTCACATATAGTAAATAATAAATATATTTAGTTTTATAAGCAAAAATAATGCACATACGTAGTGACTGGTATAGGGGCTTACACTCTTCCTGCCATGCCTTTGTATCTGGGCTAAAGACAGAGGTCCTCTTGCTTTCACCCTCCTGTTAACTGTCTCTTTTCTCAAAGCCACGCTGAGCCTCCACTGGTCTTTCTATATCATGATCTTTTCGGACTCGTGGGTGTTCTTGCAGTTGTCTTTCCTTTTTTAGTTTACTTGGAAACTGTGGATTACATTCACGGAAGGCAGTGTAGTGTTAATGAAGGCGAATGGCTTACCTCAGTTTACTCCAGGCTTCTCTCTATGGATTTTTGCTGGGAAGAATCAGTAATGTTCTTACCCTTGAGAGAATACCAGTCGACCAGCAATCTTCAGAACCCTGACCCTGGTAGGGCTTATGCCTTGCTGTTGGCATCCAATCCCAGTTACAGCATCCATGGCTATGACTGTAAGTCTGCTTTTTCATCCCTGCCTCATCTATATTCTAGAACATACATATACATGGCAAATGCATCCATGTAGTTTTATCTTAAAATTCTGAATATTCTCTAATAAGAAGCTTTTGTAAAGTCACAAAGTTAGGACTCCAGTATAGACAATGGCCTGGAAGTCCCACTTAAAAATATTTTAGTATATGTATTTAATAACTATTATGTAATTACAAGTTTTAATCATATCTCATATGATTTTTCTCATCTTTTCTAGTATAAAAATCGGCAGAAAGAGAAGAGTGGAGTATGAATTTTTAAAAATCATATTTTTATCTAGCGTGTTAAGGTAAAAATTCAAATTTGTAACCAAAAGAGCCAAAAAGGACTATATGTACATTTTCTGTTAAAATGATTTCTTGCTTTATTAAAAATAAAACTGGAATACTTGTTTTCAGTTGTTGCTATTTTCCTAATACAATGGTATCGCCCAAATCCGTGAATAGCTTACTGGATAAGGTGGTTTGCCTCCCAGTGACTTCACATTAGTAGCTAATAAAATTATCATTCAGTTTTCTGTTAAAACTGTGAAATCAGTGTATAAAAATACAAAAGCAAATCATTTCTCACATTAATATACTGTATGCATCTTTTGAAAATGAAGGCTATGTCTAGATCTGATCATAAAAAACATATATTAACATTTTTAACAACCATCAAAAATGCATTGTTTGTAGAAAATTATTAAATGAAATTGTTTTGACCACTGTTTTAAATCAATTTTATTTAGCTAAGACTCCACCCCACTGACTGAAATCCTATCAGTAATAATAGAAGGGAAGAGTGGCAACTCCACCATCATCATCAACTCCAGGAAGGTCAGGAGACCAACCCTGGAGTAATGTGAAGAGGCCTTTATTATTTAAGAGACTCGAGAAAACATTCAAGTTGCCTGACGGTCCTAACTGTGATGAAAATCATCCACTGAAGTAGATGTTATTGTAAATCTTTGTGTACATGACAGATTTACATCTCCTTACCTCCATAAAATTCACCGTTAATGGCACAACACCTATTAAGCTGAGATATTTCTAGGTGTAGTACGTCATGGTATTTTCCTGTACAGTTTACATTATTCTTGGCATTTCACTGCCTGTCTTACGAGATGGCCAAGAAGGAAAATATAGTAACTTGCACTCACTTCTCAAGGACAAAATGTCTTACCAGAGGAAACATTGAGAAAGTGAAAAGCAAATATTGGGAATAATAAAGTTGAAAAATGTGGTGTGTGCTAAATCTGGAGGCTTAGGAGAAAAATATTTTGTTTCAAGGAATACAATTACCAAATTCCAAGTTTTTAGGGTTTTTCAAAAAGGAACAAATAAACATTTACAAAAGCTCGTTCTTAGAGCCAGATATGTACAGGAGAGAAAATATAATCTTTGACGTAAACCCAGTCTTCGAGTTTGCATTTCCACTGGTATAGAGAAGCCCTAGGGCCTAAAAAACATTGGGGTAAAACTTCTGTAGCACTTTCTGAAAACATAATTGAGCAGGCTTTGGATAACAGAGGCAATTAAAATGACCAACATTTTGAGATACATAACACAGTGAGAAACTGGAATACTGAATAATTTTTGGAATATGTCAGCACATTGAGAACCTAGAATACTAAATAACTTAATTCTTATTCACATATAGCCATAGAGAAAAATAACTTCAATTCATACCATACACTCTGTTTTCTCTCTTAAGAGAAACAAAGCAACAGTTATCAGCATGTATTAAACTTTTTGAATCATTGTTATGAAGTTTTTGGCCATATTGTAGGGTAGAAAATTCTATAAGGTAACGTCACTGCATTTTATGAGGGCCAAAAGTAAATTTAAAAAAAGAGATTGTAGCATTACAAAACTTAAAGGGGTTGGTAACATTTTTCTCATTCAAAGTTCTGATTTTATATATGAGGGAGACACCAAATGACTAACCCAATATCATATTGTTAGCTAATGGTGGAACCAGGATTTAAGAAACAGGGAATATTTTGTGCTCTAGACTACTTTCCCCTGAACTCAGATAAATACAACCATGTTTGCTTTTCATGGAGCTAGCTTTGCATAATGTTATATAATAGAAAACAATGTTCCTTAGCCTTTGTTTCTTTTCATTTTGGCAAAGAAGAAGCATAGAAGATGAATTATTAAAGTTTTAAATAAATGTTTAGAAAGAGAAGGTGTACTTCTTTTTTTTTTTTTTTTTTGTCTTTTTTCGTGTCCGGCAATGGATCGCAACCCTCAGTGTCGCACCCGTACCAGACCGGGACCGGCAACGGTATCGCAACCCTCAGTGTTGCACCCGCACCTCGCTCAGCCAGTGAGCGGGAACCGGTCTGTATGTGGGATCCGAACCCTCGGCGGGAGCGCCGCCACGCTCCCAAGCGGCGCACTGTAGCAGTGTGCCACTGGGCCGGCCCCAGGTGTACTTCTTTTGTATGTAGTGTACATTGTGGCTTGATCCATTTCTTTACTTGCAGCAACATTTCTTTCATTTTATATTAGCAATAATAGGCTCTGTGGAAAAGCTTCATGTGCAACAATATGGTCATTATACAACATGTTGGATGTATGGTGTTTATTCGTGCTGTAAACTATTGAAAATAACCATATAGATCTTTTGGAAGAGCTCTCTTATAATGACTAGTAATGGTTTTATATAATGGGGACTCAGAAAATATGTGTTAGTTGATTTGCTTATTTTGCAAGTATTTTTTTGTGAGCATATATCTAAGATAATATAGTCTGGAACGTGAATGGCCTAAAAAATAAATATGCTGAAATGCTCAACATGCATCATTTGTTTGTAGGATTTTATATAATAGGATTTTCTTGAGGCTGTGCTGCACAGTTTTGCTATCCCTACAGAGCAGAGCAGGAAATTTCCTATAATCTTAACTATTAGCAAGTAGTGTGTGCTTTCTTTTGACTTACAGGGAAAGTACAAGAACATTCAGGTTAATCCTTGTCCATAAGACAACTTCCCAGCTGCCAGCTCAGTCATATTTAACCCACTATGCAGAGACCCTTTGGCTCTGGTGGGTGGAACATTACTGTTATGAACTGACTGTATGCCCCCAAGATTCATATGCTGAAGCCCCAATTCCCAATGTGACTATATTTGAATAGAGTACCTTTGTGGAGATAATGAAGGTTAAATAAGGTCATCACGGTGGGATCTGATCCAATGGGATTAGTTTACTTATAAGAGACAACAGAGAGCTCACTCCCTCTCTTCACTACATGAGGACATAGAAAGTGGCCATCTACAAACTGCAAAGAGAGCCCCTACCAGAAACTGACCCTGCTCACCCTTGATCTTGGACTTCCCAGCCTCCAGAACTGTGAAAAGTAAATTTCCATTGTTTAAGCCAGCTACCTAGTCTATAGCATTTTACTGTGGCAGCCAGACCTAACTAATCCAATTGCCATTTAAAACAAAGGCATGATCAATCAACAAACAAACACTTAAGAAAAACTATATGCTTAAAGCTTTTAAAAAAATTACATTGTTATTTTTTCTCCATGTCTTGTGGTTCCTAATTTATCTATTATTGAGAGACCAAAATATTCTTAGGAAATTAAAAAAATAAGACACAAACATACTAACTTGTTAAAATAAATGCATTACAATCTTTCCACCAACTCAATTCCTTTGTAGACTGACTGAAAAAGAAATCAGAATTTTAAATAGAATTCTTATTTAAGAACATGTCACATGAGTTCTGTTGTCCTCATTCTGATTTGTTTTAGTTTTGTCCTTTGGACCAAGCACATTATCTCAAAAGGCTCCATGAACAGCTATGCTTCCATGAGAGCCCTTTAGAATCAGAAATGTTGTTTCTCCAAGATAAGAAATTTTGTTTTCATAGCAGAAAACACTAATTTAAGTTGGAAATATGTTGGAAAATGTCATTTCCTTTGCAACCCAAACAAACTTAAGAAGAAGGGAAATATCACTTAGTATAATTCAGAGCTTGTTGTGAAATTTTGAGAGTTCTAGAATTTTGGCAAAACCTAAAATATTGCTTGGCATTTATACTCTAGGATGAGTATTTTAGGAGTCCAACTTAAACTTGCTGATAGATACATATTGAAAATGTGTTAATTTGGCACTGTTTCTGTTTTTTTTGCTATAAGTACTATCTTATGAACTAAAGATTTATCTCACATACAACCTATTCAAGTTACTGTGTTACTCAGATGAAAGATTTATATTTATAAACCATATTTTAAAATCATGGTGATATGCCTATGGATGGAACATACCCAAATGCTTTTAAAACTGAACATAGAAAACCAAAATTTACTTGTATGATAGATTTCAAGATTACCACGGTGCTATATATCATATACTAATTGAAGAGTAAATGGCAGGTGTCATGGAAGTTAAAATGCTACAGCCTACAAAAAAGCTTTTCTTTCATTCTGTAGATGATATGGGTGTTTAAATGCTGTATATGGTTACCTTGAGCCACATTATATTTTGTTATACATCTTTATTTTATATAGCTGAGACCACTGGCTTTACATGAGATGTTGGAAAACTCAAGTTACAGCTCAGGCAAGATGAAATATCAAGATGCGTGAAAGTTTTTGTAGAGATATTATGGAAGTAGAAACTATTATTGTTGAGATGGTATAAATCTATCTATTGAAGCCAAGCATCTAAATTTAAAATTTTTTTATTCCTGTCATTTTAAAATTTAATATCACAGAATAACCTTAAACTACTACAATTTCTGAAGATATCTCCCTTGCTTAATAAAATAAAGTACATCGTGCATCTAGTACAGTGCTTGCAAAAATGGTATTTATTTTCCCTTATCCTTAATAGAGAACCAGGGGCGGGGAAAGGTAACACTTAGGTCTGCTTTGTCTGTAGTGCAGATGATGCTCAGATCTCTAATTTGGTGGTTAAAAAGAAAAGAAAACAGTGAAAAGAAGGTAGGCTAGTTCTAGTATCTTTGGTCTAGGAGAAAGAACATCGGATTCAATGTTCTTGGAACACTGACTTTGGAAGCAAAACAATTTCTAGCACACAGTAGAAATCAATAAATATTTGTTGCATTAAGACACTGATACATACAAAAGGATAAGTGCCAACGTATGTGTGGTGTTGATTGAGGAAGCCAGAACCAGAAGAGGCACAGTGTATTAGTCTGCTCAGGTTGCCATAACAAAATACCGCAGACTGGATGGATGCTTAAACAACAGAAATTTATCTTCTTACAGTTCTAAAGGCTGAAACTCCAACATCAAGGTGCCATCAAGGTTGGTTTCTGGTGAGGCCGCTCTTTCTGGCTTGTAGTTTGCCACTTTCTTGTTGTAATTTCATTAGAGTTATAAAACTTTTATACCTGGAAAAAATTTGAAAAAAAATCTACTTCAGAATGTTCTGTGGACAGCCATACTCATGAGATGTTGTAATCATCAAGATCATTTGGATAATAATGCAGAAATATAACTTAAGGTAGGAAAAGATTGATTAGGAAAAAATAATGTAACTCACAAAAGGAAGGGTTGCTCTGCAGATTTCAGATATTGGAATCACAGACTTTATGTTAGAAAGATTCTTTCTTTTAGAATTTGTTTCTACATTTCTCTGGGTGGAGGTTCCAGTCTTTTTGATTCTTCCATATGGAACATTTCTTCAGATCGAAGATCAAAGAAGAGAGGGAACACAAACTTCAATGTAAGGCAGAGAGTTCAACTTGTGCAATTCTTTAGGATGCATTAGATATAAATTTTAGTAGAAGAAACAGCTTAATGGCTATAATGCAAAAATGTATCTCTTTTAAAAAATCTATTTATACTTTCAGTGGACTTTTTTTTTTTATGGATAGAGAAGCTTGGATTAAGGTTTTTATCTCTTGTATAGGACTTTACTGAACCTCGGGAAAGGAAGTCAGCATTCCAATACTCTAATGTTTTTTTGCTATTGGAACTTGAGTTTAGGCAGGCACATATTTGAGACAACAAATTGCTTAATGAACTGCTTCCCTGTAAAATAATTATTTTTTTAAGCCTGAGAGGTAAGGGTCTTCACTATCCCTAACTCCAACTTGAAATTCACTTCTATATTTTAGGGCTTATAACTTACTCTCCTCTTTGGGCATACTTTTTTAATTTTATTAAAATGATTTATTTGCAAGTGACAAAAACCTAATTCAAACTAGCTTTGGCAAAAAAGATATAGGTTTATTTTATTTTATTTTTTTGAAGGATGGCTACAAGGGTAGCTACAGGAAGCAAGGAAAACCCTAGGATCTTAGAGGCTGAAATCAGAGACTCGATTAATTCATTTAACAAACTTCTGTTGAGAACCTACTATATGCCGAACCCTGCAATCAAGATAGAACAAAACCAGGCACTTCCTGATTTCCTAAAACTTAAAGTCTATTTCAATGACATTGTATGTTTCCCATTCTTACTACAGCTTCTTTACTGATTATTGGATTTGCTTTTAGAGATTTCTCCCTGTGGTAGTGTACACAGTCCCTAGCATCTCCTGGGTTACATCCTTTTAAGTTCCCAACTTGAAGATAGGGTAATTATTCCCTCACTTTTTCACCAAGAGATCTCAGAGGGTCCCACACTGGATCCGTCACACCAGGGTGTAGGAATGGGATACTGTCAGTGATGAGGTTTAAGTCTTTCTGGAGCAACCTCTCCATAGAGTAAAACTCCTGTCTTCTACTGGGTTTGGGGAGGATCAATAGCCTGTTTATACCTCCTCCTGCAGCTCCACTATCAAAGATAACTAGTGCCTCCACTTCCTAAGGCTTGATTCTCCATTGTTGGCTATCAGCCCTCTCAAGTTATTTCCCAGCTCCCCAAATTTTGTTTCCCTTTAGCATGTATGCTTTTAATTTAACTTCAGAAAACCAGGTTTCTCTCATTTTATTGCAGATTCAGACAGCTCATGTATAGACCGTTATGATACCTGTAAGTTGCATGTAGGTATACTTTATATGAAGCCTCATTTGACCACGGGTCTTCAGAATACGTACAGCTGGTGTAGTGTCATCCCAAGTTTAGGCAATTGCTTTGATGAAATCCCACTTGATTAGATTTTCACTTCATCAGTGTTGTTTTTTAGGCCAAAAGCTATATATTTAATTTTTGAATAAGCGAGAATTCAGATAAAAGACAATTATTTGTTTTAAGTTTTCAATTTCTTGAGAAACCTGTTGCTAATTTCATGTCATCTTCACTTTGTAGTGACATGAAGATCTTTACTACTGGTTTATAATGGGATTAGCTGGATCCTCCTCTATGTTTTTTTGTGCCATTAACTTTGGATGTGGGGAATTTTCTGTTTGAAAGGACCATATTGTTTTCCACAATAAAATATTATACCTTTTAATATTGAAGAAAGTGTCAAAATTTTGACAATGCTAACAAAGGTTTTAGTGAAAGGAAAGAAGGTATTTGTAATTCATATTGCTACACAGCAACCAAAATTCTCAGCTAGGAGTTTGTACTGTCATAAACACTGACATGTACTGGCAGAGACTGCCTTGTATTTTCTGAATATGATACACCTAACAAACTATACTAACAAGTAATAAAGATAGCAGCTGATGACTTGTAGGACTATCTAACTCTTATTTCTCCTTCATTCTTGATTCTGCTTGATTGGCTTTTAATTATGCCTATATCTCAGTGTTTCCATATTGGAATTACCTGTGGTCTCTTAAAAAGTATTGAGACTCTGACCTCAACTCAGAACCATTGAATCTTAATTTCTGAGGATGGCATCTGGACAGCAGTATGTTGTAAGCTCTCTTCACATCATTTGGGACATGAAAATAAATATATTTTTCTGCCCCTTTGATGGTGTATTTGGCTTTGACTTTCTGCTATAACCTGACATCAGGATCTGAGAGATCCCTGGGTTCTGAATATTAATCACTATTTCGTTTAGAGACTTAATGCTAGGGAGTTCTAACATTTAAGCACATGAAGTCTTAAAATGTGAAGAGGATTTAAGAGGATTTTGGTGTAATGCGGCACTTAAAACATTAAACCTGTCTTGTACTTTCTCTGTAACGAAGCCAGAAAAATGCATGAAGACTTAGTTACTCAAGACTGGATTATTTTGAATTAATATATAACTATTCTTTTATTTCACAGATAAGTGCTTTACAATACTATATATCATATCTTGTATTTCTTTTTCCCTCTACAATTTTGGTTTTGGGGTCTCCAGGTAAGAAACTCTTTTTCTTTATCTAATGTATGCTATAGGTTACTTGTGAGTGTCACAGTGTTTAAAGTGCTATTGTGGATTCTATTAAGTCATGAAAAATTGAAAGTTTTAGAATCTGGATTAATTTTGGGGAGTATTGAACATCATAGAATGTCAAAAAAAAGATAAAGATCGCTAAAAGAGGAACTATCTTGCTAAAAGCTGTTCTTATGAAATGTTGGTTGTTATGGTGATAGAAGAAACAGAAGTCATTTATCCAGTATTCAATTACTTATTTAAAAATATCTATTTGAGCCTACTATGTGGCAGACAATGTTTAGACATTTTAAATGGGGAGCCAGATAGAAGGAGATGATACAATAATAAGTAGAGAAATATGTATACATTAGTTTGTGAAGAATATTTGAATGCTGCTTAAGAAGAAACAAGGCTCTATCTAATGATATTTCCTTATGAGATGGTTAAAAAACATTTCCTAGGATTCTTTAAGCCAGAATAGTTCCTATCTTTTCTATATTATCTAGGTTTCTAAAGTGATAAACAACAACAACAAAAAATGGGTGGAGAAAGATCCCCCCAGTGATTACTTAGTCTTTGACTCCCTGAGAATCACTGTTTTATAACCTCTGCTTTTAACTCCTGTTTTGAATCTTCTAGTAACTTCCACTTTTTAATTGCTCCTAAATCCTAAACCTTGCCTTGTTAATCCAGGTTGATGTTGTATTTCCGTCACCGTTTATTTTCCACATTCCTTTGATGATGTGGGCCTTTTTGGGGGTACAGATCATAAGTCCAAGACCAGATATCTTTCTACGTTACAATCAATTTTGAAATAACTGTGAATTGATATTATTTCTGTTTACCCCATGATTCTTATGACCCTTAAGCTGTTTTACTAATTTATATAGTAAATTAAGACATTCTTAATATTTTGATATTCCATACTTGAACTTTAGAAGCAGCTTGTACATTATTGTTCACAAATGATTATTCATATATTGAAAATTAATAATAGATAGAAATTTAATTGTTACATAATATTAGTAAGCTGTAGATTAATATAAATTTTTTCCTGAAGACAATGGTTCTCGAGCAGAGGAAATTTTGTCCCCCAGGAGATAGATGATAATGTGTGAAGACATTTGCTGATTGTCACAACTAGGGAGTGCTACTGGCATCTAGTAGGTAGAGGTTAGGGAAGCTGCTAAACATCCCACAACGCACAAGACAGCCCCCATAACAAGGAATTATCCATCGCCAAAAGTCAGTAGTTGAGAAACCCTGTCTTAAAATAATTCAGGAAAAAGAAAAAGAGAGAGACTATTGTTGAATTTTTAATGTATGCTTGAAAGTCATGGTACCATACGTTTTATATAGGGAAAAGATAATTTAAAAGCATTTATGCTTTGGGTCTCCTTTACACATTAATGTATTCCTTCTAAAGCTCTAAATTGAGTATATTAAGTGAATTTCCTTCTAAAATGTTCAACTACCTATAACCACGAGTGCTTCTCTTAAGTGCAAGTGCAAGCTGTCTTCTCAGCAAGTCATGCCAGATTCAGTTAAGAAAATGAAAACCCCGTAGATAAAATATGTTCTCATTCTGAAATAAATTACACATTTAAAGGATGCTGCAGCAATTTTCCAAATATGTTTCTTCTGTATAAATCAAAATTCTATTTCTGTGTTCACCATTTAGTTTTACCACTAATACTTTGGCTCGATTTCTAGATTTGTAAGGGAATGCCAATGAATGTGAATATGCAGGTTCTGTGGGGTGCTAAATCTCTGAGTTGCCTATATGTAAGTCTCTGTATATTGGCATATAGTTTATACACATTTCACTTCTAAATTTTACTAGTACTTAATATAATGCCTTTCAAAGAATATTGTGAAATTGCAAAAGATACTTAGTTGTAGCTATACTTTTGTAAAAAAGAATATTTTTGAATATATTCATATGTGTATTATGTTTATGTGTCCTATAGCCTTAATTTCTGTTTATGAAATTAATAAAGGAGAGTGAAACCATGTCTTCTAGAAGCCTTCTCTGACTCCCCCACTCTGGAGTACATCCAGAGCACCCCAGACACGCCACTATTAATCTACTACTAGGTTGTTTAAAAATGTCTGTTGATGTGCTGTCCCCCAGAAGTGACTGTAAATTTTTCTTTATACCCTGGGTATGTCACATTGTCTGGCGTAAAGTAAAACATCAGTGTTTGTTGACTTACACTACAATGTGATAGTTTCTGAAACAGAGGCCAGCTTCATGTTAATGGTGAGCCCTGTTGTTTTAAAGTCAGTCTTGTTTCAGAGCTACATAAATATTTCATCACGAGTTTCATCACATGGATACACATTTTCCTTAGCTATATTTAGTCTCTCCTTCTGCATTCCCTAAAAAATCCCATTTTTTTCAGATAGCCATCCATCCCCCAACAGCCCATGTGACTCAAGTGAAATGGACACATTTGCAGCTACATGGTCTGTGTCCTTTAGTAGGCAAATGCCTGATATCCACCCACCTTTCTAGAGAAAGGTTCAAGAATCCATAGTAAAACCCCAGGTACTTGGGATTGGGGGTGGGGAGGCTAAATATGAATTCAGGGGATTTAGCCCAATCAGGTTGGAAGAGACATGGGAAGAAATATTCTTCATTGTTAGGAGACAGGATTTTTTTTTTCTTATCTTCTTCTCTATCCTTGAACAAGGAAGCCTGCTGTCACAGTTGCTGCAGGCAGTCATCTTGCTACTGTGGAGAAAGCCTTTCTAATAATAGAAGTGACACAGAGAAGAGGGGAGAGCGGAGGTAACAGCAGAGGATTAGAGCTGGATCTGTGACTATGCCACACCTGGAGCCTATCCTAGCTTTTGATTTATATTATGTGAGAAAATGTCTTTCTGTACTTTTAAAGCCTGTTGGAGTAGTACTTTCCATTATTTGTAGCCTAAGTAACAGAATGTTAGAAATTACCACTCTTCACCTTTAAAAATAAAAGCCATTCATATCAGTTGACTTTTTTCTATAATTCAGGCTATAATCACCTATCACACATTTAGCTATTTTCTCTTCTCTCCATCTCTCTTGCTACACTTCAAAATTTCTGTTCATAGCTTTCTCTTACCTTGAGGTCTGCAGACAATTGTCTTTAGGTTCTCAACTTTTCCCAAGTGACTTATCATGACTTCTTTAAAATGAATAAATATCCTAAGAGAAACTCCAGTGCTAATTGTTAAGGCATTTTCACATTTTCTCAGTCTTTCCATTCATCACTGAGGATGCAAGAGATTATAGAATATTAGAGACAGTACAACATAGTGGTTAGGAGCCCATTTTGGAGTTTTCTAATGTTGGCCTCACTTCTTAGTGATCCTGGGTGAGTTATTTAATCTTGCCAAATCTCAATTTCTTCATCTAGAATAGGGGTAGACAAACATTAGCCCAGAGGCAAAATCCAGCCCACCATCTGTTATTTATTTATTTACTTTTGGGGGGTGGATTTTATTGGACTATAACCACACTTATTTGGTTATGTATCATATTTGCAACTTTTGTGTTACAATAGCAGTTGACCTTGCCAAATCTCAATTTCTTCATCTAGAATAGGGGTAGACAAACAATAGCCCAGAGGCAAAATCCAGCCCACCGTCTGTTATTTATTTATTTATTTACTTTTGGGGGGTGGATTTTATTGGAATATAACCACACTTATTTGGTTATGTATCATATTTGCAACTTTTGTGTTACAATAGCAGTTGAGTAGCTGTGACAGAGACTTTGAGACTGGAGAAATATTTATTATCTGGTCCTTTAGCAAGAATGTGTATTAACTTGTGCTCTAGAAAGTAGGCTTTACAAAAGGATCATAGAATTTGTATTAATCCACCTCTGTTGCTTATAACAAAGTACTTGAAACCGGGTGATTTGTAAAGAAAACAAAATTTATTTGCTTAGAACTTCTGAGTCTCGGAAGTCCAAAGTCCAGGAAACACATCACGGTAGTGGTGACAGTGATGGCAGAGTATCACATGTCCACCTCTGTTGCTTATAACAAAGTACTTGAAACCGGGTGATTTGTAAAGAAAACAAAATTTATTGCTTAGAACTTCTGAGTCTTGGAAGTCCAAAGTCCAGGAAACACATCACGGTAGTGGTGACAGTGATGGCAGAGTATCACATTGTGAAAATGGTGGAGCAGAGAGAGCAGAGATAGAGATAGAGAGAGAGAGAGAGAGAGAGAAACAGACTCTCCTCTCTCTTCTTTTAAAGTCCTCAGAACCAAGTCCCTGACCACCATTTTTAATCCATTCACTACTATGTGGTCCTACAATGCAATCACCTCTTCAAGGCTCCACCTTTCAATTACCATAATAGGATTTCCCACCCTTTTAACAGTCACAGTGGGAGCTAAGTTCCTAATACATAGAACTTCGGGGACACAATTCAAGCTTCAGTGAGTTTGGGGGGGGACATAACTTAATCTAAAACATTCTGTCCCTGGCCCCCAAAAACTCATGTCCTTTTCACATGCCAATACATTAATTTCATCTCCAAAGTCTTAACTTGTTTCAACTCAAAAGTCCAAAGTTTTTGAGAAATCAATACAAGTTATTCTACTTCCAAGATACAATGGTGGATAAACATAGGGTACATATTCCTATTCCAAAAGAGAGAAATAGGCCAAAACAAAAGTGTAATAGATCCCAAACAAGTCCAAAACCCAGCAGGGCAGGCATTAAATCTCAAACCTGGTGAGTCATGTACCTTGACTCCACATTCGATGTCCTCTGCACACTGGTGCAGGGGTTGAGTCTGCAGGTCCTCAGGCAGCTCCACTTCTATGGCTTTACTGGTCTCAGTTGATGCTTTAGCTCTCGCAGGCTGGCATTCCACTCTGGTAGCTCCACAGGTCTGGGGTCTCTGTGGTGGTCCTGCTCTCACAGCTCCACTAGGCATGGCACTGTTGGGGTTTCTCTGGTGCAACTCTGACCCCAAGTCTCTGCTCGGCATTACTCTAGTGAAGGCTGTCTGTGGTGACTGTCCCTACAACAGATCTCTTCCTGGGTCCCTAGACTTTTCCATAAATCCTTTGAAATTGGGGTGCCTCCACAGTGCTGGCATTCTGCAAGCCTGCAGACTGAACATCACATGGATGCTGCCAAGGCTTATGTCTTGTATTTTCCAAAGTTGCGGGTCCAGCCTCACTTGGGGCCAATTTAGCCATGGCTGGGACAGCCAAAGCAGCTGGGGTGCTGGTGCTAGAAGCAGCTTCCCAAGGTGGTCCTGAGGAGAGAGCCTGTGGAGGTCACCTCAAGCCTGTTCCCCAAGACCATTCTGTCTCCCTTGGCCTTTGGGCCTGAAATGGAAGGGCTGGCCTCAGAGGCTTCTGCAATGCCTTCAGGGCCTTCTTCTCCTTCTCTCATTATCCCATTCATTTGTGTTAATCTTTGTAGTACCGTTGAATTTTTCTCCTGCAGATGCTCTCTGCTTCACCACCACATGGCCAGACTGCAAATTTTCCAAATCTTTACACTGTGCTTCTTTTTTAAATTCTGGCTTTATGTCATGCTTTTGCTGCCATAACTCAGCGTAGGCTGTTATAATTAGCCATGCAGTTTCCTTAATGCTTTGCTGCTTAGAAATTTATTCCACCAAATACTCTGGTTCACAACTCCTAAGTTCCAACTTCTACAAAGTCCTAGGGCATGGACAGAATGCCACCAAGTTCCTTGCCAGTTCACAGCAAGGGTGGTCATTGCCCCAGTTTCCAATAAACTCCTTATTTCTACCTGAGACCTCCTTAGAATGGTCTTTATAGTCCACATTTCTATCAGCATTCTTGCCACCACGTAACCAGTCTCTAAGACATTCCAAACTTTCCCTCATCTTTCTGTCTTCTTCTGAGTCCTCCAAACTCCTCCAACCTTTGCCTAACTCCCAGTTCCAAAACAACTTCCACATTTTCAATTATTTGTTATAAATAACACCCCACTTCTCTGGTACCAATTTTCTGTATTAGTCCATTTCTGCTGTTTATAGCAAAATACATGGAACTGGGTGATTTATAAAGAAAACAAGATTTATTGCTTACAGTTTCTGAGTTTGGAAAGTCCAAAGTCCAGGGAACACATCTTGGTGGTGGTGACGGTGATGGCAGAGTATCACATTGTGAAAATGGCAGAGCAGAGAGAGAGAGACAGACTTTCCTCTCCTTTTAAAGCCCTCAGAACCATGCCCATAACCACCATTTTTAATCCATTCACTACTGCATGGTCCTACAATCCAATCACCTCTTCAAGGCTCCACCTTTCAATTACTATAATAGGATTTCCCATCCTCCTAACAGTCTTAGTGTTATTTCTAATACATAAAACTTGGGGGACACAATTCAAGCTTCAGTGAGTTTTAGGGGGACATGATTCAGTCCACTACAGGATTGTTATAGGACTAAAATGAAATAATACATATAGGTAGTTGGCAAGGCAGCAACCTGAAATAGATGTTAGTGCCATTATTGTTACTCATACTTAATGTTCCAGAAAAGATCAGTGTCTACAGATCAAAAGTTATTTGAATCAATAACCTCACCACTTTTTTGCAGTTGAAGAAAATGACTGCCATGAGGACACATGATATTGTTTCACTGAATGATATGTACTGGCAAAGTGAAGAAAACAATATTTATTTCTGGAGTCAGTCTCCCAGGTGAGGTACAAATATAATTACAAGGCTGCATAAATATATTTTGCCACCCCAGTGAGACTGTGATATGTTAAATCTTATTTTTCATCAAGAGAAAATAAATGTTATTTTAAAAATCATAATTCATTGCTATTGTTAATTCAATAATAACAATTGTATATAGTTCTGCATTAGAGGAGAGTATATCACTAGTGTTTGGCCAGACAGTGGAACAATTAATAGAATCCCCATTTCCCCTAAGAGGTTTATTTGTCATGTCAAAGTTACACTGGTCTGGTGCAACACAGATGGTGTTGTGACAGCACAAAATGATGAGTGCCACATTGTTCCTTCTAATGATCTTCTTCTGCTCAATTCATCTTGTTTTGCAGCCTTGGATCTCTGCTACATGCCTGTTTTGAAAACAGAGGACATCTAGCAGGGGAAGTCAAAGATGCTGCTGCATCCTTTGATATTTTCCTGATTGTCATGTGGGTCCAGAAAGTAGTAAAACATAATATGGATAAGAATATAAAGACAAAACAAAGTGCATGCTTTGTCAGATAAATGAAAAAATAATATACGCTTTTCTCAAAAACAGTAGAAACTAATTATCTCTATGATATGGTTCTGGGTATAAAAACAAAGGAAAATTGCTATAGATATTAAAAAATGGACACAGAAATCATGATCCTCTTTCTTAATTCACTGTTGAAAGGATATAAAACTGGTTAGAGAATCAATAAAAGGATCAATAGAAATAGTGTAAATGTCAATAAGGAAAACAAGATAGTTCATATAATGAGGAATCTCAAATTCAAAAACTGACATTATAGTAATATACTATTAAAATATACTTTGACTAAAATAGATGGAGTCAGCAGTTTAGGAATAAAATAAAATTATATTCCAATCTGCACTGTTCTGAAATTCACTGTGTGACTTTCCATTTTTTTGCACTTCTGTAATTTATGCTTGTTTAGATGTCAAAGTAAATGCCAGATAGAAGTTTCCTTCATCCTGTAAATCTTCCCTGAATAGTATTTTGGGAATAATAATAGTAAGGTTTAGAACAGTATTTTTCAACTTTAAAAAGCTACAAAGTTCTTAAGAACATTCAGCATACATATAAATCACCAATTTTTGACTGATTACAAGTTTAACATTTTTTAAAATAATATTTTAAATTGCCAATTATACCAACTCCATACTCACAGGAAGAATGATGTTGTTTGTAATTTTTCATCAAGTTATCAGTATTAAACTTGTATGAGCCATAGATTAGAATCTTGAGCCATAGATTAGAATCATCTTTCAGCCAATTTTTTTATCCTGTTTTTTAACTGAAGAGGAAAATCTTAAGTCACAATAAGGCTTTGTAAATGGCTTTAATTGTTATATCATTCTGGATATTTGAAACAAACTTCCTGATTCACATCTTTGCTTACTTTCAACTCTGAAGAGTCTGTTCTGTTACAGCATTTGGATCTTTTTGTAAATGTGCCCGTTTGTAAATGTGCCCAGTGATTTTTTTTAATCTACTTTTTTCCTCCAATCAATGAGAAAGAAATCAAATGCTAGAAAAAAGTGAAACTCTCAGTGGTCTCGTCGAAATACTTTTGTTTTGCTTTTGTCTTCAACAGTAAAAATTGCAATATTTCGATGCAGAAATGATGGCTTTAGGCTCTTCAAGATATTAAACATATCCCTGAGATGTGCCACTAAAACGAGCTGCATATAATTACATAAATGATTTTTCCAGGCATTACTCGTGTCATGAAGTAATTTAATGTTTTCCATCTCATGTCCTATTTTGAATTTGGTGAATGCTTTCTTTCTCAACTGCCAGTGTACTTCAATGTGGAAAACCAGTCACCTATTTATTGCCAATTTCTTCACACAACATTAAGAAAGATTTATATACTCTGTAAGTAAAATATGATCACAATGAAATATTTCCTATGTTTTTCAATAGTGAATCAGTGATATAGTAGGTATAGTATTGACTACAAACTGGACTCTGGATATGACAATGTATGGGATTAACATTCAGATATAAAGTTTTTGTTTTATTTATTTGTTTGAATTGTAGAGCAGTGTTTTTACTTATTAGACATAGAAATGCTTTTCTGTTGAAATTAATCCTAGTATATATTTTCCAGTGTATGCTACAAAAGGAAAATATTACCCCCTATACATTTTCAGTAATAAAGCATACAAAAAGACATCATGCACTTCTTCCTTATACTATATCTAGCAAAAAGCTTATTCATGTGTTTGCATATGCAAATCCTTGTCTACTACAAAATGAAATATGCTTATAATGTTTTAGTAATTGATCTTTTACATTATATGCCATAGACATGTGTGTACAACTTCTGGGTTGTGCTTTAAAAGAAGGCACTCCCTTCTCTTAGTCTGAGCAAATTTGAATATAAGAATAGACTCCTTGGAACTAGAGATGGAATGGTACGCTGAGGAGGCTAGAGGCCTCCTTCTAGTCCTGGACTGTATGCAACTGATACAATTTTATTCATTTATCTCTCTTATAGGAGCTTATTTGTGTTCTAGTTAATATAAACAAATCTCCCAAATTAAAAAAAAAATTACATTCATGGCAATGAATCTGGCTGTATCTATATCCATAATCATTAAAGAAATTGCTTAATATTTCTGAGATTCAGCTTTTTAAAAAGTTTATTTATTATTATTATTATTATTATTTACATTCTAAGATGTTATGGTGTAGTGGGAGGGGGAGGGGAAAGGGTGAGGGGTAAAGAGATTGGAGTTGGGGGGCAGGGCTGGCCCATGGCTGGCTCCTTTGCTGGCCTGCATATAGAGTATGAGGGTGTGCGGATGAGGCCCACAGGGCCCCCCACACTCTGGCTCAGGGGTCTGGGGGGTTTTCAGCAGTGGCTTGGTTGTTGCTGGGCTGGATGCAAATGTTACGGGGCATGGCTGGGGCCCTTGGCTCCTCCACCTCAGCCTGGGGGCCTGGGGGATTTCTGGCAGCAGCAGGCGTGGTCGTTGCTGGACTGGATGTGGACATAGGGAAGGCATGGCTGTGAGCCTCAGCTTTTTAATCTGTAAAATACGGATGTTAATACCTACCTCACATGGTTGTGAGGACTAAATGATAGGAAGTATGTAAAGTGCGTTAGCAAAGTTTCTAGTGTTATGAGTAAGTACTCAACACATTTTAACTGTCACTATTTTGGTACTTTGGAACACAACTAAACTAATCATCAATTTATTGCTTGTATGAATGGAGATTAAATTTCATTAAGTATAGGTCAAATGACTTTCTTGTTGCTTTAACTCACTGATGATGCTACCATACTTAAGCCTGCTTCTAGACCTGTCCAATAGATATAGCCTCAACTAGCCAACTTACTCTTTAACCAGTGATTATAGTTTCATCAGCTTTTTCAGCTGAGTTCTGGTCTGTATATGTCTTATACATTAAACAAAATAATGGTTATAAATTGATTGGCATAGTGTAAGTGCTCGATAATTGGGCATTATTATTATTTGATTATTTTTCTTGATGTTATTATTCATCTTTCAGTTTAGTGGTAAGGAAAGAAAAGATCCAAAGTTGTAAAGTGACTTGTTCACAGTTCCTTATCTATTCTATACATTTTTATCCTTAGTGAAAGTGGAGCAAATCAAACTACCTTAAGAAATAAGAAAATCTTCTTGAAAGGATTCTACAGTAGCTAACAGTCAATGGCAGAGCTGATTACTCAAGTCTTTGTGTACTTCTTGACACCTGCGGACCAGTGTTGAATTCTTTCTTTTTCTTTCTTTCTTTCATTCTTTATTTCTTTTGTAACATAGTTGATTGTACATATATGTGGGGTACGGAGTTGAATATCAATACCTGTGTAGAATTTGTAATGCTCAAACCAGAATAATTAGTATATTCTTCTTTCTTTCTTTCATTCTTTATTTCTTTTGTAACATAGTTGATTGTACATATCTGTGGGGTACAGAGTTGAATATCAATACCTGTGTAGAATTTGTAATGCTCAAACCAGAATAATTAGTATATTCAACAATATAAAATGTAATCATTTTTTGTGGCCCTTTCAAGCAACAGACATTGTCTACATCTCATATGTTCACATATTTTACCATATTCCTTTAAGATATAGACTTTTGACAGTTTTTCTATTAAAAATTTACAATAATTAATTACAATTTAAAATATTAATTCTAACTTTAAATTCTTTGGGAAAGACTTTGATCAACATGTTTATGTAAAAAGTTTCACTAATCATTCATAGGAAGGTGACCATAATGGTTAGGAGCTGGACTCTTGAACTAGATACCAGGTGTGCATTCTGGTTTTGCCACATACTAGAATTGTGACTTTGAGAAGAATACTTAACTTTTCTGAGCCACAATTTCCCAGCTGCAAATCAGAATAAAAATACCTATTTTGTAGAGTTGTTGCAAGCATTAAATGAGTTAATATGTGTAAAGTCCATAGAATAGAGATTACTGATATTATTATGATTACTGCAGAGGCACAATTTAAAAAATAATTTTGTTTTGAGAACACAAGATACTTTAAATGACAAGAAAACTAATTTAACAGTACAGTTGATCCTTGAACAACATGGGTTTGAACTGTGTGCATCCACTTATACACGGATTTTTTTTCAGCCCAATGCAAATGGAAAATACGGTATTTGTGGGATGCTGAACTTTCACATATGGAGGGCCAAATTTCATATATGTGTGTTCCATATGGTTGACTGCAAAACTGAGTATCCATGGATTTTGATATACATGGTGGGGGCAGAGGGCTAGAAGCAATATATCAAGAGGCAGCTGCAATTCCTTAATCTAAAGTTTAATATCTTTTGTAATTTTTTGAAAATGTTTACCTAATATGCTAAATATAGCTCTTTGGATTCCAACTGCACATATGTTAGAACTTTTTACTACATTCCATATTTCTATTATGGTCATGTTATGAGTTAAATGTGTTTCCCAAAAGTCGATGTATTGGAAACTGTTTTAAGAGGGTGGGAAATCCAATTATAGTGTTTGAAAGGTGGGGCCTTAAAGAGGTGATTAGATTGTGAGGACTGTGCCCTTGTGAATGGATTGATCCATTCATGTGGTAATGGACATGGTTCTGATGGCTTTATAAGAAGGGTAATTGAGAAGGTCAGCTCTTTCTTGCTCAGTCCATTCCTGCCATGTGACACCTTGCAGAGAGTTCTCACCAAGAAGACCCTTACTGGATGTGTTCCCTGGACCTTGGACTTTCCAGCCTCCAAACTGTAAAAAATAAATTTCATTTCTTCATAAATTACTGAGTTTTACATATTGTTATAAGCAGTAGAAATGGACTAATACAGATCATTTTTGCATATTCTATCTTTTTCTTTTTATGCTTTAATACAGATACTTTCTACTGATTTTCTAGCTCACTAGCCCTTACTTCAGCTGTATCTAATTTTCTATGAAATAAATTTGTTGAGTCCTTATTTTAGTTATAAAAATGTTTAGTTTTAGAGTAGATTTAGTTTTAGAATAGATTCTAAATTTCTGCAAATTTGCCTAATGTGTATTTTATTTTCTTTAAATTCCTTATGTGATCATTCCAGTATATAGATATTCTGTGAGTATGTTTCTATTATCTTTTTTGTTTTGTTTTGTTTTTTATTATGATCTTCTTGCCTGGTATGATAGATAATTTTTGATTGAATGCTGGACATTGTAATCAATAAATTTTGGTTGTATTTGAGATTCTGAATGAGATTATCTTTCTCAAGGAGGAATTACTGTTGTTTCTCATAGACTCTTAGGGAAGATTCAGATAACCTTAATTAAGTTTTTATAAAAGCAGTACTGTATGTGATTACCTCTTACTTCTACTACTTAGTCATTTATGAATCCCAGTGGAAAGCTTGAGTTGTTTACCAGGTGGTACTCCTTGGCGGTTCCTGAGTTTCAGTGTTACACACCTCTGATAAGATTACGCCGAGTCTGCTTACCTTCGCAGCCACTGCTTTCTGTTGCTCTATGACTTGAATGTAGACCACGGCTTGTGAATCAGAAAATGCTTACTGGGGAAAAGGAGTACCAAATACCAGGCTTATTTCCATGCTTCTTTTTCCTTTGGGATTTTGGCTCTCAAATTCTTCTGTTATGGTAGCTCTCCAATGCCTTGAAATAAAAATTTTAAATGTTATGTTTAAAATTTTTATGAATTTTCTCAGTGGGAGGGTTGGTATAAAAATACCAGTCACCATACCCGTGTGTGGAAAAACTAGTGCATTCATTCTGGAAGATTTCATTGACTACCTTACACACTGCCAAATTCCTCTACCTTTCACTTGCAGAAGGTTAGTTTATTTTACTCCAAACATTTCTTTCTTACACATACATACATAAAATTTCACCTCTGTTTTCCTTTTTCCAGCCCTTAATTCTAGTACCTAATTTTTGGTTACTTCTTTCAGGAAAATCCCCTCCAATTACTATTTTGTATGGGAGTTATAATGTCACCAACCCAAATTGTTAGGAGTAAGCATGGTGCTAGTTTTACAGATACACTAAAGAAAAGGAAAAGTGTAAGTCTTGATATGTAGTAATATATCACAACAAATCACTATCACTATCACTTAAACCCTCTCTAAAATTCTATGGTGTTCTCAATCTGAATCTCCACAATTCTAAAAATGTCTTACTACTCTTCTCAAATTTAAACTGCTACTGTTTAAACAACAACATTTAAGCAAAAATGGTAGAATTATAAGAACAAATATTTATTGAATAAAATATTGTTTAAGGTATGGGATCTGTTATGGATTAAATGTATCCCCCAAAGTTCCATGTATTAGAAATTTAATCCCTACTGTGACAGTGTTAAGAGGGGTGGGGGAGATAATCCTATTATGATAATTGAAAGGTGGGACTTTTAAGAGGTGATTAGATTGTGAGGACTGTGTTTAGTGAGTGGATTAATCCATTGATGGTTTAATGGTGATCATGGTATGGTTATGATGGCTTTAAAAGGAGAGCAACTAAGAAGGTTAGTTCTTTCTCTTGCTTAAGCCATTTTGTAATGTGGTATCCTGTATCACTGTAGAGTCACCACCACCAAGCACGAAGCCCTGACCAGATGTGTTCCCTGGACTTTGGATTTCCCAGCCTCTGGAAATGTAAACAATGAGTATTGTTTCTTTACAAATTACCCAGTTTCAGGTATTTCTATTACAAGCAACAGAAATGGACTAATACAGGAGCTAAATATTATCATACCTCTCTCTATTTCTTACTGCCCCTGATTATTTGGCTGTATACTTTTGCCACTATTAACAGAATCTAGTCTCTCATCTTTGAAGCTTTTCTCTTTCAAGTTATCCAGTAAACAAGGCACTTACTCAGTTAAAAGAAGTTAGTACTGCTCTCAAATGCCAGCTGGCTTTTTGCTTTTAATATGGTTGAAAATGTAAAAGTCACAGATAAACACAACCATGTTCATAATGTTTTTAAAAAACTTGCTGGCTCAAATATCTGCACAGACCCCATTAGTGCCACACTTCTAAAGATTATGGCACTTTTATCTTGACCTTTTCTACCAAGGCATTGTTTTTAAAAATTGATGACTTAATCATGGGGATGAAATCAATCTTGCTCTATCAACCTCTTAGCCTTGTATTGAGCCTGGATCCCTGATTCTGACTCTGCTTTCCTTCTGCTGTGTTTCCTTTTGGAGTTCATGTTTCTCTTCCCAAATAGCAATCCTTTTTGAGAACATCTCAATCCATTAGAGCTTCTATCAAATTGGAAGTTAGGGTGGAGATGTGATTCCTTTTCTCAAAAAGTTTCCTTGACCTCTGTGTGAACTTACTCATCTTTCCCTCACAATCCAAATCTGAGACAAGATGTTTACAGGACATCTTTGTCATGTCACACACACAGGGTCTTATGTTTCCACTGGGGACATAGCTGCTTGTATAATTGACTGCTTAATATAGAGACTAATTTGGTATTTAAGAGTCAAAAAAATTCTCTCTAAAGTGATCTTGTGTTCATCTTCTGTATAACAGTTTAGCAACTTTTCTGATTCAAAAAGTATTGTTCCAAAGGAAACAATCAGCAGAGGAAAGACAACCTATGGAATGGGAGAAAATATCTGCAAACTATACATCTGACAAGGGATTAATATCCAGAATATACAAAGAACTAAAAGAACTATGCAGTAAAAAACCCAAATAATCCAATTAAAAAATGGGCAAAGGAGATGAATAGGCATCTCAAAGAAAGATATACAAACAGCCAACAGGTACATGAAAAAATGCTCAGCATCACTAATCATCAGAGAAATACAAATCAGAACAACATTGAGATATCATCTCACCCCAATTGGACTGGCCATTATTTAAAAAAAAAATAAACAAGAATAAAAAATGCTGGCAAAGATGCAGGGAAAAGGGAACTCTTCTACACTGTTGGTGGGATTGTAAATTAGCACAGCAATTATGGAAAACAGTATGGAGATTCCTCAAATGACTACAGATAGAACTACCATAACATCCAGCAATCCCACTACTGCATATATATCCAAAGGAATGGAAATCATCATGTCAAAGGGATACCCATACCCTCATGTTCATCACACCTCTATTTACAGTAGCCAAAATATGGAACAAAACTAAGTGTCCATTGACGGACAACTGGATAAGGAATGTGTGGTATACATACACACACACACACACACACACACAAAATGGAATATTACTCAGCCATAAAAAAGAATGAAATTCTTCCATTTGCAACAACACGGGTGAGTCTGGAGAAAATTATGGTAAGTGAAATAAGCCAGGCACAGAAAGAGAAATACCACATGTTCTCACTCATAACCAGGTGCTAACAGAGAGAGAGAGAGAGAGAGAGAGAGAGAGAGAGAGAGAGAGAGAGAGAGAGAGAAAAGACCACAACAATATGTTGAACTTTCAGAAGGAAAGAACAAACCTAAAGATACTAGAGTTGAGGAGGAGAGAGAGAGGGGGTTGGGGAGTCATAGGTTGGGTAAAGGGCATAAAGAAAATTCAAGCTTTGTAATAATGAATACGTTAATAATAAATAATAAAAATTAAAAAATGTATTTTTCAGTCATACCTGACCTAAAACATTTTAAGATATTTCATTATAGGATATATAACATGTACACAGGTAACTATAAGTTAGGATGGGAAAAGTATTCTAAAAGTCATAAAACAAAAATGCTCTGTCAACTTTGAGAATGAAATGGTTTTTCTCTACAATTCAAAAAAGAAAAAAAGCAATACCTCAATTGGCAATTAGGCCTTTGTGAGCTAGTTTGTAAAGTGGCCATTGCATATCAAGAATAAACATATTAATGAATTCTAAATCATTGATGTATGAGTAGGATTAGATCCCAATCCTTCATAAATTGGGATCTTATATTTCTGCTCCTTTTTACCCTTTTCATGTTTTGCTTTGGAAAATTTTTAAGGTGAGTTCAATAAATGTGAAAGAATTTGGCATGTTGAAGAGAGCAAAAGGACTCCAATATGAGTCACTTTTTTTTATGAGAGTAAAACTATACGATTAAAGGTTTTACTTAATTTACACACAAGCATTCAGGAATTTATATATCAAAGAAGCTGTGGTATATCTGCTTCCTGCTAAGGGTCAGAGCCAGATGCATTACACCACATATATTCCTGCTGTGGTTTTTTTCCCCCCATTTCTTTCATGTATTAATGAAAGTAATTTCTTATCCAGAATGGTTATTTATCACGGGTTGCATTTATTTCTCAGTGTCTTAATTCTTATTACAGAGAACATCATTGGAAAGACATCATACTTTCATAGATGACTAATCTGTGATTAAGATGGATCACCCATTGCTTCATAAGTAACATCTGGCATCAAAGATAATTCCATTGACTTGAAATCTCATAAAATGTAACATCATTAGATTGAAGAAAAGACTGTCATTCTCTCTGGTTATAATGAAACATGCCTACCAGAAAGTCACATAAAAGTACTTTATAATTTTCTCTAAAGATCTATAAAGTAGCAAACACATTTTCAGGAGCTATCCTAGAAGTTTGCTTCCCCATGACAGAAGATCTTTAAACAATGAGGTAATTCTCAGGAATTGAACTCTTTATGTAGTGGCTTCTAATTTGCTAACTCTTGTTTTGCTGATCTATAACCACAGATACTAAAAGAAAAGACAATTGATTTCTAATGAAAAATATGTTTCCGTAGCAAATATGGTCTATAAACATTATCACTTTCTCTCCAGATAATAAATTTAAATGAAAAAGTCTTGTACTGAATTACATCATGATAGGTTTCAATTGATGAGAAAGCTTTATTGTTTTCTGGGAATAAATCAACAAGTCAGGTTTTTTTCCAATCTGTAATGATGTCAAGTCAATGCTGGGAACTCTTCTGAGTTTATGTTAGGTTATTGTTACTTTAACCAAAAAAAATTCACAGTAATTAAAATAATAATAGGTTCTTAAATTATTATAAAATAATAATAAAAGCTTTGAGATCAATATAATAGGGAGGATTTACTTTAAAGAAGCTTTTCTTTGATACAGGGATTTAACTCAAAAATTAAATATTTTCAAGAATTTTACTTACTCTAATACTGATTGATTTATTTCTATTGAAAATTCTGCTCACACTATCTTTCTTACGTAGAATGAAAAAATTCTGTTCACACTGTTTTTCTTGAACATAATGTTATTTTAAAGGAATTAAAATAATATGTACTTAAGGTGAAAAGAATAGCATTAGTTGATGGTTAACATATGCTCCTCATTTATAGAATATAAATTCACAAGTCTATAAATTGAAAAAATCTGTAAATGCTATTAATACACACATGCACACAGAGGTTTTGAAAGCATCCTCTCTTTTTAGTTAACGTATTTTTAACTGATGATTTATTCTCCTCTAGGAAACAGGGGAGACAGTATTAGAAAGTGGGAAACAGCTGAATTCATGGTACATGGAAGGTTGTCTCTGCAAACACTACCTAGAATTCTGATTATAGTATCACCAGGAGTGTTCCATATTTTTAACTAGATAATTAGTTGCAGAAAAGTTATCCACATTAATTTATCTTTTCCTTTACCAAAACATTTAGGTTCCTTTAGATCTTGGTTACCCTGTCTGCAAAAGAAAACCCAAACCCAACCCAGACCAAAAATACCACACAAACTCTGCAGTGCTCAAATGATCACAAATGAGAGCTCTAAGAAGTTCTCTCTGAAGAGTATAAAATACATTCCTTTGAAGCTTTGTGTGTGTGTGTGTGAATTTAAAATACAAAATAATTTATAGCATATTCAATTTGGTTTTAAAAATCTGGTGGTAGCTCTTGAAGAAAAGGGAATTAACATTTTAAAAGTACAGACAGCCTGGTACTATGTCAGTTGCTCTAAATACATATTTTTAAATCCTTCCCATAATTCCATAATTCATTTTTTTTTTTTTTTACCTGTTAGGACAATGAGGCTCAGAAAAATAAACTGTTCAAGTTTACACAGCTATTGCATGCTGGAAATATGTTTCAAATAAAGAACTACTAACTTATACCATGTTCTATTATCTCACTCCAATGACATAATTTTTTGTTCAGTTATCAATGTCTACTTCTGTGAAAGCATAGATCAGTTTTTAGCAACAGTTAGACCTGAGGGTAGCTTTCAGTTAAGTAGGTTTTCTATGTAAAGAAGAGCTCTCCAGAATTAAAGTATTTCTGTTAAATAAGAGAAGCATGACCCTTTCAACAGTAAAAAGAGGGGTGCCAGGAACTTGTTAGGTCAGAAACGGTTAAGAGTCTGGTATTTTACTCTGCTTGCAAACTTTAACAGGTTAGACAGCACAGTTTCATACACATCCCCGCATGCCCCACCCCCCCAAGAATACAAGATCTCTGGGTTCGAGAAATTATTTTTTGCTTACAGTGAAGAGCAGCAGCCACAGCAACAACTTGCCTCAGCTTCTCATGTTCAAGTTCCCGCAGAGCAAAATGATGAATGCCAGATATTTACATTCTTGTGCAGTGGTTCACACCACAGAAGAATCTCCTAAATTTAGGAGACTCAGAGCTCTTAGTGGGGTAGTTTGTGATGTTCCTATTCTCCGTTCTGTAGATAGTTGAAATCACCCCGGAATACAAGAAAATCTCATGTGGAAGAAGTGGATAGTGGCAGAAGGCATTTCTAGATTTATTACCCTGGAATGTAAGGTAATACTCTGGAAGGGAAAGGAAAGTCTTTGTTTCTACTATCATGAGATATTTTTAAATCTCTCTGGAACAGTACACCATTGCTAGCTCCTGTATTCAAGCATATCCTTTGTTCAAAAGGCCTAGACTATGTAAGAATTCAAGAAATTCCTTAAGGTAATACTCTGGAAGGGAAAGGAAAGTCTTTGTTTCTACTATCATGAGATATTTTTAAATCTCTCTGGAACAATACACCATTGCTAGCTTCTGTATTCAAGCATATCCTTTGTTCAAAAGGCCTAGACTATGTAAGAATTCAAGAAATTCCTGGAAACTTGTCTTTTAAAGCCTTGGCACCAATAATCCTCTTGTGCTGGACCACTTCTATAACCTCTGGTTTGAACTCTGGTTTACGTATTTGATGACCTGTCCTTTACTTGATTTTTTCCCTTTCTATGTTTTAGGAATTTCTTAGCCCTAGAAAGGAGAGCATGAAACAACAGCTTAAGTGCAAGGAGTCTATTTGAAAGTATGATGTTGAGCAGTAGGAGCAAGAGAGATAGTGGGTGAAACAAGGAAGGAGGGAGGAAAAGTCAATACAAGGTTACACTTTGAAGTGTCTTCTGTAGCCCTTCAGAAGATGTTCTGTGCTCTCAGGGTGGGTGGCCTTCTGTCTCCTGTGGTTCGTGATGAAATGGTAGCTGGTGTGCTATTGTGTTACATCATATTGGTGCACACATTTTGTTGCCTCAATTCCTTTCTTCCCTCACCCTCACCTCCTGTTCTTGCTTGCGTGTCCTGAAATCAAGCATTTTCTTCTTAATCTTTGCTTCAGCCTCTGTTTTCTAAAGAATTTTGGTTGAGACAAAAGTGTTTTGCAATTTACAAAATATTTGTGCAAATATAATCTTGCATACATCATTTTCAAATTAAGACTTTAAAATCAAAACAATTAATGTGAACATAGTTACACTACTAAATTGTTTTGACGTACTTATGTAGAAAACTAGGTCTCTTGCCCTATTACCTTTCCACTGTGCCAATTCAATTCCCAAATGTAATATTTCTCAACTCCTTAGCAGTAATTTTTTAAATTTACTTAATTATCTCATTGATATGTGGATGCAGTTTTTAAAAAAATAAATCAAGAAATTACAAGAAATAAGGTTCAGAAAATAGGATACCTAACAGAGAAACTAGGCAAATACCAGGATGATGTTTGAGCACCAGTTCTAGAGATCACTTATTCCACATTGGAACAAATGGGTAGAGCTCTTGGAGAAGAGATTTCTAAAAAAATGAAATAGAACTGACAGGTTATTAATGTACTGGGTGTTTGGAAATATGATCATTAGTATTTACTAGATTGTGTTGGAAAAGTTGTGGGAAAACTGATAATAGGTATATATAAAACAGTGAACTGAAAAATTGGATAATTATTAACCAAAGGAAAAACAAATAGGTTAATGGAATGAACAGAAGGGATCTTTCTTGACTTACTCCTTCATTTTGCAGAAACACATTCTCCAGCTTTTTAGAAAAGGGGGTCATATTTTTAGGCCCTTTAAGCTAGGCCAGGTCATAAGGCTCATCTAGGTTCAAGATTAGAGAGAAAGCTCACTTGGATTTGACTAAACTTACTTCTACTTTGATTTACACTAAACCAGTAAACGATACTGAAAAAAGTATATGGGATTTATATATTGGGTATAAATGAGTGTTTATAGCCTAAGTTGTGCTCAAAGTTCTGTGGTCAATGCAACCTGCACATAGTGTACAAACCTCAAGGTCATAAGTACCACGAACTGGATGCTTGCTGCTTTTTATTCCATTAACTTGGTAGAAGGGGTCATGTCAGCTTTCAAGGGTCTGTCTAATGTTTTTTTGTTTTATTTATTACTGGAATATTTGGCCATGGCTGAACACTACTAGTTCATGTAAAAGTATTTTTATTGTCCCTATGTGCTTGATTGATAGTTTGGCTAGATAGAAAATTCTGGATTGAAATCATTTTTCCTTGCAATTCTGGGTGCTTGGCCTAACTTCTTTTGGCATTCAATGTTGCTCTTAAGTAAACTCATGCCATTCTCACATTTATTTATTTTGCTGTGTTATTTTTCTTCCCCAACTGCCCTTAAAATTTTCGATCTTCTCTATAACCCATTGAGTTACTCAAAGGAAGGGAACTTTCTGCTTAGAATGATATTTATAACTTGCTCTTGGCTCCCTTCGGGTACTTTTAAAAATTTATTTTATTTTTAATTGACAAAAACTAATTGTATATATTTATGGGGGTACTTTTTATAGTTCAATAGAATGTCTTTAGGTTTCCTTTTCTCCCATTGTTTCTTTTCACCAGGACTATAAATTTCAAAGTAGATGTATAGTGATTAAAATAACATACCTGCTTGATGATGAAATCCAGAGATGACTTAAAGTCAGGAGCTTGCAAATGAAGTACTTATGGTGAGCACTGAACCTGTTTAAATAGCAGAACTTATGCCAAGTAAAAGTGAAAATTATGATTAAAGAACTGAATGCAAATTTGTAAACATTGAAAATGTGGAAATAATAAACAAAAATCGGTAGGTTGTGAGAGAGAAGTTTAGGAAGTCCTATCTACCAACTCTTTACATGATAATAGTAAATGGATAATCTGTTAGTCTAGTAACTAAAGAAATAATGATTTGAATATATTTCTTAAAATTACAAATGTGTCCCTCTTCAAAAACTGATTTAAAGTTATCAACAATCATCCACTGTAAGAACTCGATTCTAATATTCCTTTGAAATGGGAAAGCTCCAAAATTATTGACTATTGTTTTCATATCCCTCTTCTTTTAAGGAAGAAGTATTCATTTCTTGATATGTCTGCTGCTGTAAATTCTTTGAATAAAGGATCTAGGTAATTGATGAGAAGAGACACTGCAGGTGAGAGTGTTGCCATGTACCTTGGACTGAGTGTCTCCCCAAAACTTGACCCCCTCTGTGACTGTGTTAAGAGGGTGGGAAATCCTATTATGGTGATTGAAAGGCGGGGCCTTGAAGAGGTGATTAGACTGTAGGATCATGCCTAGTGAATGGATTAGAAATGGTGGTCACGGGCATGGTTCATAAGGGCTTTAAAAGGAGAGCACAGAGTCACTCTCTGCTCGGCCATTTTCTATCATGTGAGAACACTGAGTTGCTGTAAAGCCACCATCAAAGAAGGCCTTCACCATAAGTGTTCCCTAGACTTTGGGCTTCCCAGCCTCTGAAATTGTAAGCAATAAATTTCATTTTCTCCTAAATCACCCACTTTCAGGTATTTTGTTATAACCAACAGAAACAGACTAATACAGCATGACAGTTATTAAGTATCATTTGAGAAAGATTTAATATAGACATAGAATTTAGATTTTATAAAATTTTACCATGCATTAATTTATGTTCAGAGACCAGAAAATATTCTAATTGCTTTTTATTCTTAGTTTTTATTGTTATTTCCTGGAATGAAAATTCATGCTATGATTAGGCTATAAAGGAGCTTAAATTTATGTGATGTACATTGGCAAATACAAGCCTACATATTTTTTAAGATTACACTCACCAGTTTACATATATTTAGTATTTTAAGAGAAAGAAAAGGGTAAGTGAAATGGTTTGCTAACCATTGAAAAAATAAAATAGAAATGATAGCCAGAAACAAGTTAACTATCATTCTTTTTTGGTTTTCCCACCAGCCACGGATAAATCTTAATAATGACAATTCATACATGCTGTAAATGCAAGTCCATTTATTTTCTGTACAATCATAGGATAGGATTCAAAAAGTTTCAGAGCTGTAAGGGACATACAAGTTTAAGTGACTGGCCCAAATTCCCTCAGTTAATAACAGAGCAAAAATTAGAATTTGGGTTTTCGAACTGCTTTTCTTTGCACAGTACCATGCTCTATGTCTTTAAAGCTGTGATTCTCATATTTTGAGGTACAATCTTCACTGGAGAATCATTAGAGAATCTCCCAAAACTGGGGTCAAATGCAGAAATATGCATTCTCAAGTACTCCAGTTGTCATGGCTCACACTTGGGTATACATCATTTTATATTATTATTATTTTTTTAACTTTTAACGTGTATATATATATATATATATATATATACATACATATATATATATACACACATATATTTTTTATATATATCATTTAAAAGTTGTTTCTATTGAAGCTGTTTAGTGGTCACTTGCATCCACAAATTTTTTTATCAAATTGCTTTCAGGCCTGATTAATGAAAGTGGAGTAATTTTTTTTTCCCATTCTTCCAGAAAGAAATCAGATAAAATTTCACCTCATTGTGCTTTACTATAAACTTTTCAAAAGTTGAAAACAACTGATTGTTATGAAAATAATTGTGCAAAGTGGTTATTTCACATCATGGTTATTTTGGATTAACCTCTTTGATATCTGTGCAAATCTTTAGCAGTCATCATTTAAATTTTGGTCCTGGAAATCAATCTCAAATTTCTTTCTTATAAGCATTAACAACTTGCAGGCAAATGAAATGTCTGTGTATCCCATCTGCAGCATTATTTTATATTTTTCTTCATATGCATTATAAAACTTTATGAACCTGGGCTGTAATACAACAGTGTAGTTCACAGCCCATTGGTCAACTTGCAGGCAAATGAAATGTCTGTGTATCCCATCTGCAGCATTATTTTATATTTTTCTTCATCTGCATTATAAAACTTTATGAACCTGGGCTGTAATACAACAGTGTAGTTCACAGCCCATTGGTGTTGCTGCAATCAGTCTTCTGAGACACCTGTGTGGACATGATTCTGCAGGTAATGGGCTGTTTCAGTTCTGCTTGAGCTTTTATTGCAGTCTCCACCCCAGCAACAGCTGTGTTTCCCTGTTGTCATTTGGAATACACAAAGGGGAGAACACTGATATTCTTTTAAATATTTTTCCCAATAAATATTTGGGCTAAGTGAAAATAGTGTCCAGTTGCTTTGAAAGACACCATAAAAATTCATGGCCATTTAGTAAATTTTTATAAGTTGTAAATATATTTATAAATGGTTCTGAATCCCATTCTAGAAGTTCACCGTCAAATTTTAGTAGGCCTTATTTTTAGCAAATTATCTTTTTAAATGAAACAGACATATGCCCATCCATAACAAAATGGGAAATAAAATAATATGAATAAGGGCATTTAGCTCAGGAGAGGATATAGAATTATCAAATTCAGAGGTTGAAAACTATGACCTGCATCTCAAATCTGTTCCTCTGCATGTTTTTATAAATAAAGTTTTAGTGGCATACAGCTACTACCATTTGTTTATGTATTGTCTACACATACATGCGCTGTAACAGTAGAGCTGAGTAATTGTGACAGATAACATATGTCCCATTAAGCCTAAAATATTTACTATTTAACCCCTTATAGAAAAAGTTTGCTGACCCCTCATTTAAACCAATGTTTTGTAGCCTTTACGGAATTCTCGGAGAACTTCTAAAAAAATATAAGTTTAAACCCATACTTAAGGATTTTAATTCATTTCTTCTGGGTAGGGGCTTAGAGCTTTCTATGTAATTTGTATATGCAGCAAGGATCAAAAGCCACCTATCTTCAACAATAAATTTACATTATTCACAAAGTATATTGCATTTTTCTCAAAAGGTAGGAGGCCAGTCAGAGAGATTCAGGTTTGTCAGATCACTTATGGCCCCAGAAAAAAACAACTGCATATAGTTTAACTACAATGACTTCCATCTTTTTTTGGTTGATAAATCAATGCTTCATGAATAACCTGACATGACTTGAGATGATCCAGGAGAAACCGATCGTCATGTAAAATATATTTATTGTGGTTCAGAGGAAGGAAAGATTATTTTGAGTTGAGGTGTCAGAGAAGACATCACAAGTAAATATTTTGAACTGTGCCTAGATGCTTTAAACATGTAGAATTCAGTGCTTCAGACGGGGCACTGTGGAGATGACCTTTACATTATTTTTTTCTTCTCCACAAGTCTGCCCTACAGGCCCAGAAATCAGAGTTTATTCATTGTGACTTGCCTTAGTCCATTCAATTCAACAAATGTATTGATCCAGGCACTTTCAGTGCAGTGAAGTGTTGAGCGTATCACAGTGAACAAGGCAGACATGGACCTTGCTCTAGAGGAGCTTTCCATCCAGTGACAATGCAGTGTGACCAACACTGTGGTAAGAGAAGTACAGGGTACCTTCAGGTCATACAGGAGGTTACCTTTCTTAGCCTTACGTGATCTGGGAAGTCTTTTTAAAATAAATAAATTCTATATTGAGACATTTTGAAAAGTTAGTATGGAGAAGGGTGGGTTAGAGGATGATTAAAGGGCAGAGGATGAGAAGGATAAATGTAAGGAATGGCAGTAATTTTGGAATGACCAGCAGAGTGCAACATGGGTGGTACAGTAGACCTGAGTTTGGAAAGTCATAGGATTAAGATTTGAAGGGCTTTTTTTTTTTTTTTTTAAATGCCATGTTGAGAAGGTGAACTTTCCACAAAGCAATAGGAAATTCTAAAAGGGTTTTGAACTGTAGAATGACATGATCAGAGGGCAAAGACACTGCTGATATGTAGGGAAAAAGTTCAAGAAAGAACAAGTCTTGAGATAGGAAATTCAATTATATGTCTGGTATAGTCTTTCAGAGCACAAAGTCTGGTCCAATGAAGCAGGGCAGTGACAACAGTGAAGGAGAGAAGCAGATGAGTTTCAAAGGTAATTTGGAAGTGCAGTAAATACAGGACTTGAAGATTGCTTATATATTGGACGAAGAGGGAATCTGGGATGACAGAAGGTCTGGCTCCATCTTTGTCCAAGAACAAGCATTTGGAGTGCTTGATATTGACTTATGGAATTCACTACTTCGGTTTAATATCTTTCTTGCCTCCGATTTTGTTACTAAAATAACCACTAAAAAACAAAACAAAACATAACAAAAAACCCTCTCTTTCTAAGACCACCAATACAAAGGCAATTTGCTTCATGACCCTTGAGGAGATGGTTGATTCTGAGGATTTCATTTTGTAAATGGTTGGGGGCTCACACTGAAATGAGCTGTGACACATCCACAACTATCTGAATATTGCAAAATGCAGAAGGCAGAAAGTTGCACACCTCTGTCTGCCAGCCTTGGACAAGAAACTCCTTTCACCTAAAAGATGCATTCATCCTTCCAAATGATCCCACTTAATGTATGCCTCATATTCATTCAGCTGCTGTACTTGGAACATTTAAAGGATCCATGGGCCATTTACTTCTTTTAGAGATTGTTAGCAGTGCTATCTTGGGGATTTATGCTTCCTTTACTATGTTTCGTGAACTGTGAGGTGGGTCTTTGCTATTCATTTATCCTAGTCCTGGGAGAGCAAAAGCAGGAATAAGAGAAAAATAGTGAGGAAGGCAATGTTTGTATTTATTGTTCATACACTGAGCATTGGCAAAACAGTATTCTGCATTCAAATGATAAATATTCAGCATGGTATGTATCAGCTATAGAATTACCCAGTGAAAAGAATAGGTTTTATCTGCATTTATATTGATTCTGGGTTAGTCATACATCATCTTTATTGAGAGCAGCACATGGCTTGCTATGAAAGCAATGTGTTTTTGCATTCCCTTGCTAACTTGCTGCATGTTGACTACATGCATTGTAAAGTTTTCTATCTTACTTTCATAGCCAAATATTAAATATAAATAGGTGTGGTGATTGAAACTAGCTGAAATTAGCTATCCTATTTTAAAAATGTGATTTCTTTTTTGCTTTGCTGTGTTTCTGTACTAGACTGTACAGCTCTCTGTAATATCAGGAATTATTTCCTTCCCATAGCTAATTTCTTACCTAGTTTCCAACCATAGTGCATATTTTGATCTGTGTTTAAAAATTTCAGTGAATTCCCTTTTCCATCTACTCTCACATTAAGCTTTCTTAAAGACTCTCTCTTTTTTTTTTTTTTAGGTGTATTACATTAATTATAGCCATTTATTTTTCTCTGCAATGTCACTTCTCTTACCTCCAAGTCTGCAGCTCTTGCAGAGTTGTTTCTTTTTTGGAAGATTTGATCTACCTAAGTTTAAGTTGTTGCTACTTATAACCCACCTGTCCTTAGTATTTCCAAAACCAGCAAAAGAATTCAAAGATTTTTGTGCGTAATTTAAGATAGTAGAAATATTTTTATCTATAGAAAAGATAGGTAGAATTCTGCAATCAACGTTTCTTCATTGAGTCTCTATAGAAAAATTTATTAAAAAAAAAAACCCTGTCCGAAGAAGCTTTTCAGGGAAAAATTCAGAGAGCTTCTTATTTAGAGAATAATTAGATGGCAAAAATGATAGTACTAATTATAAGCATAGCAATAGGTATTTGGAAAAGGAAGAGAATTCTAGGGATTGGAGTTATTGGAAATGCCTAACATTGAAGATGAGGCTTGAGCTGCATAATGAAAGACAGATAAAATAAAAGAGGCAAAGGAGTGATAAAGCAGAGGTGGCAAGGAAGGGAGGGAAGATGGTGCTAATTCAAGTACAGAAACTGGCCTAAACAAACAGGTAAGCTGGCCTTGGGGTACGGTGGAAACCCCAGCTTGTGTGATCATGCATTGGTGCCCCTCCCCACTCTGCTGACTGGTGTGTGACTTTCTGGACTTGGGTATGGGTTTGGCTCTCACCTCTGTGTATCTGATCTTGATATGATAAACTGGAGCTGCATTTCTTGTGCTCCTGGTTTTAATTTTTATTTGCGTTGATTCACTTCATCCAAGATCCTGGGCTCTTGGTGTTAAACCCAACCTAGTTTTTGTCTTGTTTCTCTCCTTGATTCAACTTGCTGCTTGCCTTGGTTGATTTATAGATCTACACCATGTTCTGGTCCTTAACGATGCAGCAAAAGATGTAAGATGAATACCATGGTTTATTTTGCGTTACTAAAGGAGTACTTAAGTATTTACTTTCTTAGATATATATGGCCTCCCTTAACCTGCTTTGAGTCCTGTTTATTATAAATGTTCAAAAGAAAGATAATAAATGGATAAAGAAAATATGGTATATATACACAATTGCATACTATTAAGCCTTAAAAAAGAAGGACATCCTGTCATTCATCAACATGAATGAATCTGAGGGACATTATGTTGAGTGAGATAAGCCAGGCACAGAAAGGCAAATGCCACATGATCTCACTTATATGTGGAATCTAAAAAAGTCAAACTCATAGAAGCAGAGAGTAGAATTCAACTTGCTGCTTGCCTTGGTTGATTTATAGATCTACACCATGTTCTGGTCCTTAACGATGCAGCAAAAGATGTAAGATGAATACCATGGTTTATTTTGCGTTACTAAAGGAGTACTTAAGTATTTACTTTCTTAGATATATATGGCCTCCCTTAACCTGCTTTTAGTCCTGTTTATTATAAATGTTCAAAAGAAAGATAATAAATGGATAAAGAAAATATGGTATATATACACAATTGCATACTATTAAGCCTTAAAAAAGAAGGACATCCTGTCATTCATCAACATGAATGAATCTGAGGGACATTATGTTGAGTGAGATAAGCCAGGCACAGAAAGGCAAATGCCACATGATCTCACTTATATGTGGAATCTAAAAAAGTCAAACTCATAGAAGCAGAGAGTAGAATGGTGGTTGTTTAGGAGCTGGAGGGGGCAGGGGGCTTGGGGAGATGTTGGTCAAAGGATACAAAATTTCAGTTAGAAGGAATATGTTCAAGAGATCTATTGTACAATCTGGTGACTATAGTTAACAACAACGTATTGTGTACTTAAAAATTGCTAACAGAGTAGATTTTAAGTTCTCACCCCAAAAAGTAAGTATGTGAGGTAATGAATATGTTAATTAGCTTATCTAGGCATTCCACAATGTTATATATTTCAGATCAATGTGTTATACACCATAAATATATACAATTTTTATTTGTCAATTAAAAAAAGAAAGAAGAAAGATAATAAGAAGCTACTTATAAAGCGTTTCAAGGCTTTCAGACCTTCAGTTATCAGAAAACAGCAAAAATTAAATCATCTTGCAAATGATGACTGATATTTTGTCAATCAGCCAGCAGACAAATATGTCATGTATGCTTCTAGGTTCTGATCATACAGAAACTAACACCTACATCCCTCAGAGAGTTTGCACGTTAGCATCAGGAAGAAGAGAATAAACACAAAAATATTTGGATAATTTAATTTTGTATGCCTATGGAGTTTAAAGGGTCAGGGAGAGGGTGTTACTTTAGCTAAAATGTTCAGTGTCTTTGAGGAAATGATGAAGATGGGATATAGCATTTCAGGTGAGACAAGACAGATGAAGGGAATCAGTCATACAAATAATTGGAGGGCGAATACGAGAAGGTGCAACCAATGTAAAGATTTAAGTGGGATGAGCTTGATGTGCTCAGTCATCAAAATTAAGGCCATCATGCCTCGAATATAGTGGGAATGAGGGTAAAAAACAAAGCCTTGAATATAGTCAAATAAAGATTAAAAAAAAAGACATATGCTTATATTTTAGACTTCTACATTAATAGATATTTTCCCAATACACCATATTTGGTCTAATTTTTATAACATATTTTGATGTGTTGTGCCATCCCTATTTAATTTGGGGCTTACCTTTATGAGTTAACTGGAAGTTCAGATACTTTGAAAGAGTAACCCAATCAATTTCCAATCCAGTGGCAGGATTTTGGCCTGCAGCAAATTCAGCGCTTTTCAAAAATCAAAGTAATTTTTTCTTCCTTTTTAATATTTAAAATGTGATAAAACTTCCCTTCCTTGTTACATTTTCAAGCAGTCTTAAAGTTTATGATGTTATATGTAGGCAATGCTAAGTGAAGAAAATGCTAGTAAAATTTAACCACATGTTCAATTGGTGTGAATACAAAATGAGTGTGAGTTTGGTTTCTTCTTTTAGCATGGATTGATGAGTTTTGTAGCTTTTAGATTTGAGTTTGAATCCTAGACATTTTCCTTATTATCCGTGTCAACTAGGCAAATTAAACAATCTTCTGGCTTCATTATCCTTATCTGTAAAATGGAGGAACATTTTATGAGAGTTTTATGAGGATTAAATGAAGAGAGAAAGTATGTGGAGGCACCAAACTTAGTGCACAATAAATACCATACTGCACAATAAATGCTTGAATTTGTGCATTATGAATGTGGGTGTGTACTCATACCCTCATCTCTTTTTAATGTTCTTTGCCTCCTAAACTTCAAGGACTCATTTGTCCACAGAAGTAATTCTGCTCTGAATGAACACGGTGTCGAACACTACTGAAAGAATATGGATATTTGGATCAGAAAACTGGGGCAAAACTTTTTGTTGGTTGATTAAGTTACATATTTTGGATCCCTTTCCTACCCTTTTATAGTGGCCTAGCCAGCACCTCTCTGGAAGAAACATCTTGGGTACTTGATAGGAAGCTTAGCTTTCTTTCAGGGCTCCTAAGGGATTTCATTCCACTCAGGGTTCACATTTGCACACTCTCTCTGAAATGTTCCTTTTCCTTGGTCCTATCAACTCTAGAGAATACTCAAAGCCTCAACTGTTAAATTCCAAGCTGAATTTTCATTATCTTATCTGTTCTGTGTTTTAAAATATGTATTTAGCACCCATTTTTGGCTCTTTACCAGTTTGCATGTACTTGACTATGCAGAATTTGAACAGTTTTCCAAGCTGGTCCTTGACTGGATACTTCCTAACTTTGTTCCCTCCAGATGGGGCCTGGATCCCAGGTATGATGGCTTCTACTGAAACTTCAATTCTGTTGGTTGTTTTCAATTAATTTTTACATTTGAATATAGGAAAATGCCAGTGAATTCCTTTTCTACTGGCAAAATAAGTAAGAAAGTTCACTGAATTTAAGGGGCAATCAGGTAATATTGGATAGGGGCATGATGCGATTCCCAAGTCACACAATGATACTGTTTTTAAAGCATTTGTTTTAAATTTATCTTAGTAGGTATACTCTTTGAATTAAGTAATTTCAAATATGCTAAATTGTTTTTGGCTAAAGATATTTTTTATCCTTTCTCTGTATGTCTTGTGTTCAGAGCAAATGAAGAGAAGTGTGGGAAATGTTTTGATTCATATCAGTGATGTTCGAGGTAGGGTCCAAGGCACCCGATAGTCGGCCTCAACCCAACCCGTCCTCTTACCAGGTTCTTGACTCTGCAACAGGAAAGAATTCAAGATGAAGAGAAGTGTGGGAAATGTTTTGATTCATATCAGTGATGTTCGAGGTAGGGTCCAAGGCACCCGATAGTTGGCCTCAACCCAACCCGTCCTCTTACCAGGTTCTTGACTCTGCAACAGGAAAGAATTCAAGAGCAGAGTCACAGGAGAAAGTGAGAACAGGTTTAATAAATCAAATAAGACATACAGATTTCACAGAAAGAGTGCAGCACAGCTCCAGAGAATGAAAAGGGCCCACACAGAGTTCATTACAAAAGCAAGAAATAGATACTTAAAGTTCAGTACAGAGTGCAGGCTGACTCAAGAGAATGAGCAGCTGCTTGCTGAAAGTAAGTTTGATACAAAAAAGAAATACACACTCCACAGGCAGAGTGTGGGCTGGCTCCAGGAGAGTGAGCAACAGCCCCACCTTCTGCTGGGGTTTGGCTTTTATAGTTTTGCCATCTAATGAATATTCAGTTAAGGGGGTGGTTCCCAGTTATGTAACATTGGTCTTGCACATGCTCAGTTGGTCTCTTCTTGGAGGATGTTCGTTGGTCAAATTTCATCACATGTACCAGACATATTCAAGAATATTCTGTGCTCTCTAGAACCTCTTGTGGAAGGTCATTCAATCACCAGGGTTATATAACCCTTCTCTACTGAGCTTGACCAGCCAACAGATTTGCATAAGCCAGCCTCTAGTGGTCTCATTTTCCCTGTGCTGGTGCTGAAAATAGGTCTAACTGGCAATAGTAACTTTCCTGTAGAGGGTGTTGGGCATAACTTTGCGCGCATGCGCCCTGACGCGCACGGGCGCCAGTTCAT